>NC_043965.1:26956022-27256022 GCF_902148855.1 Sphaeramia orbicularis
TGTTGCTATTGTATGTATCTGCATATCACAGATACAAATAATACCAACATTTTGAAACACAAATAAATTTGATATCGTCATTTCTCAATACATGTATATCCATATTGTAGTATTTTATTATTCATGATGTCTTTTTTTATGGCTAGGTTTATGTACCGACGGCGGTTGGTCATGTTTAGAGAAAGACATCAGGGCTCAGTATATTGTTTCAGTGTGTAACATTTGCTCTCATGTGCTTACACAGAGTTTGTGTTGGAGTCTGCGCTGTGCTGGAAGCCATTTGTTTAACATTAATGGACTGTGTGTCCAACAGTATCTGGTGTTGTACACTCTTGAAGCTATTACAGACTATTATTATGGCTGGGAAATTTATGGAAGAAGCCAATTTTTATGACAGACTGTTCAAACATTGGAAAAAAAAAACAATACCTGTCAATTTCTTTATTGAATATATATTTAGATGTTAAAAAACACAAGGTCTGTGGCAATATATTTTATTTAGGCAACACCTACAGACTTATGTGAGTCAAGATTTAAAAAGATGTACGCTCTTCCAAGGCAAAATCTTCTTATTATATGAACAACCTCCTGGTGATTGAGGTAAAAAATAGACTGGAGTCTTCAATGATAACTTACTCTGAGATTGAATGTAATCTGCAGTTTGTGGAAACATGCAGTGGCAATATCTCTGTCAGCCGATTATGTTGCCTATCCACGAGGTGTCATGTTAGAACCAACAGCTCCAGTAATGGGGGGATGATGGGAGTGAGTGGGAAATAGGGAAGGAAAGGAGAATGATAGAGACACAGAGGGCAAGAGGAGAGAGGTGAGGCCTGCTTCTGAGCACCACTCTTGGGAGCCTAAATGCTTCCTCATCAGTAAACAGTGAATAATTCATCTAGTTACCATAGAGAGCACACTCACTCACACAAATCTGCATGTGCACGAACACATAAATGCACATACAGCAAAAAATCATATTCATGTCACAGACAGGCCATTTTTACAGCAGACAGAAGGCCCAGTCCAGTGTGTTGCTTTTATTATTCACAAGCACATGAACTCTGTGGGACCCTTCACTCTTTGACTGTCTGCACGTGTGTGTACTAAAGGGTGTGTACAGTTTGTGTGTATTTGTGGCAAGTAGAAGTTTCATTTTTCTGCATCTGTAAGGGTGAAAAGGAGGACAGAGAAGAGAGGCACGCAACATTCCCCTATCCCTAACCCCGAGGCATGTACATGCACGCATGCATGCGTACACACGCACACACACACACACACACACACACACACACACATACACACACACACACACACACATAGAAATGGCTTGACCAGATGATGGAGAGATGAATGTTCAGGTTTTATTCTAGAAAAAAAGACAATACACTTCCCCATTTCTTAGGCTTTCTTTGTATAAACATACCTTTCCCTCATATGCAAAGAGCTCTTGTGTGCATATAATTCATGCACGAACAGCAGCGAGAAGGTGTAAAACGTATGAGTGCTTCCATGCTTGCAAACTCTCATTTCAGTTCAAACTACTGCCTTTAATTCATATTTGTCATGTATAATAACTGTATGTCTAAGCAGAAACCTGCTGCATACTGCAGAAAAAGAAGAACAATATTTTACAGCATTTCCATAACTCTACCCTTTGAATTATTATTATGCAAATGTTGTTGGGGAGCCACCTCCACTGTGCAAAGGTGCCAGCCCTGCTTTTTATAAACTGAAAGGGAAACACAGTGAAACACAATAAGCGGCAGAACAATCAATGATAAACTGTTTACTAAAGCACTGTGCGTTGCCATTCCCTCTCATTATTTGATCGCAGCAGTATTTCACATTTTAAACAAAAGCAAATAAGAATCAGAGGACTGTGACGTGGTAATGAAGTATGAGAGGAGGAAATGGGTTTTGTCTCTTGGTAATCCCTGCACTGTGTATGTTTGTGTGTGTGTTGTATTTGATGACTGATCTGTCTGACCACAACCTCTGCCCCAGAATGCTACGGACACCTGTCTTCCCACGCAAGATCCTCTAGGACCCTCCCGCTCAACGCAGGCCTGATTTATTAGACCCTGAGGGCCCCGTCTCTCCTGCTCTTTCTGTCTGTCTCCCACTCTTCTTCTTCTCTCTCTTTCTCAAGCACACACATACATGTACACACACAGTCATCATTCTGAAGGGCCATAGAGAGGAAGAGAGAGGAATGGCCCCTGTCATTTTTCCTCTTTTAACTGGGGCTCTGCAGTGGTCTCTGTCACAAAGCCCCCCGAGGGGAGGACATCAAACAAAGGAAAAACCTTTCACACTTTATTGTCTTTTACCACAGAGAGCTCATATCTCTTTTCTCACTCTCTCACTGTCTCCCCTGTTTTTTATTCTCTCATATTCCTCCGATTCATCTTTCTTCGCCTTTCCCTCTGCTGCACTACAACTCTCTCTATATCTATATTTTATAAAGTCTGACGTTTTGACAATGCCCTTTGAGTATGCCAGCTTGTCACAAATACAGAGAGGGCAAAGAGGGAAAAAACGAGTGAAAGTCAGAGAGAGACTGCTGAGTAACAGAGAGATAAAGTTGGCGAGGTGAAAGATGGACGGCTGTCTTAAGTCCAAACAACAGTCTGACAGATCAGAGAGCTTTTCGAAGCAGAGGGGACACATTTAAACTTTGCCAGTCCAAAAATAAAACAAGTTCACGTGGTGCAAATGTGCAAATAGGATTTCAAGAGTCATATGACAGAAAAACATCAGACGAATCCAAGTCACTTGAAGAATAATACTGATGTTTGCCAATTTTCACATACTAACAGATGCTTAAATTTCAGCAAATTGCATTATGTATTGCTTTCCGGACTGTCAAATACACTCAGCTAACATGAAATTTACACATTCACCTCTGAAAAGTATAGTTTTTCCCAAATTGGAGCTGGGTAACAGTTTACAATTTTAACTATTCTGCCATATATCTATTAAATTCTTGACGCTGGTAAGTTTTTACATGTGGGCGTATATTAGTAAAATGAATATTTTATAAGCAGGAAGAAATAGAAAGAAAGGAAATAAATGTGATATTCTGCATGAAGAAGACTTTTTCTTCATGGAACATAAGGTTTATTCCTTTAGTGAAGTCTACTTTACATTTTATTGTACAGTACTTTCAGGACTGACATTTTTCTCATTTCTGTTTCTGTTTTAATATGACTTTCTTCACTGCCAAAGAACGTGTTTTTTAAAAAGTCAGACACAGTTGAATGCAAAGCTCCCAGAAGTGCCCCACCTACTGTAAATCAAATCTCCAGCAGCTGCTTTTTCCTTCCAGTGATATAATTCATGACTGGTTTGGCAATGATTCAGTATTTTCATGGGGAAATACAATAGATGGCAATTGTGCCAAAACACAATGCCACTGCATTTTAGTCTTCAGAGCATATTTCAGTCTGTAGAGAAATGTAATTTGCAAGAAAATATCATTGATGAAGTGTCTTTTATAGTGTATCATAAATTTTTATTCAGACATAGAAGACCTTTTTTGTAAGCTTAGTAAATTTTACGTCATGCTATTTGTATACTAGAATTTAAATAACAAGAATAACAAGAAAAAAGTAATTCTAATCATCCATTTTGAGCAGGACTCATTATCATTGTGTGTGAGTCATTGTAAAGGAGTGTGGCTGAAAACATATCATTTACACACTCACATAACAGCCAGATGAGATAAGATGAAGGAAGAGTACATACTGCACACACACCCACACATACCTGTGTTACCATCTCCTACTGGGACATTACTTAGGTTTACACTATTTTCGTTGTCATTTATCCTAAGTCAAACCCATGACTTCTCCATAAAATTTCATGATTTATTATAAATGAAAACATTTATTTTAACCTCTGCCCTGCGTCCTAAATGACCAAACTGCCAAAATGGAGCAGTATTTTGGTCGAGAAAAATTGAAAAAAATGTGCTCACACACTCACATGCACAAACACACACAGTAGGACGCAGGGCAGGGGTTAAAATAAATGTCTTGGAGGTAACCGTCTCCCTGTGGACTTCCTGCCCTTTAACAGCCAGCAGATATTCTTTGAAAATGAGTCGCTTGCAGCGTCATTATTTTCATCTCCCATGCAGGAGACAAAGTGCTTGAGGAAGTAAATGGCTTGACACAGCTGGTATCTTCTGGTCTTAGTTGGGGGTAGGCTAATCAATATCATTGAGGGAGATCAATCCTGCTGTGTGTCTCTGCATTGTTTTCACACTGTGTGTATGTTTGGATGTGTGGGTGAGTGTAATTTCCCAGGTGGTCATGGTGTAGCTTCCTAATGGGAGACCTCCAGATGACAAGTGTTAGGAGCTGAACTCAAACACTCATCTGTGAGTCGGACAGACTGGACACTTGTATGGAAGTGTATTTGTGTCCATCTTTGTACATGTAAACTTGTGTGTATATGTGTGTTGGAATGTGTCTGTATATGCCCACATTGGTGTGTGTATGCATGTGTGTGTGTGCATGTTGTACCCAGGTGCACTGCCTGGAGGTTGGTGGGGTGAGAGCAGAGTGTTCATGTGTGTGTCTGATGGGATGACAGGGTGTGTCAAGAGGATTCTTCTCCCAAAACCCCAGCACAAGAAATAAGGTCAAATTCAAAATATCATGTCAAAGAAAGAAGGGAAAAAAGAAAGTGAAGATGGGGGCTGGGGGCATTTTATGTAAATTATCATTATATTAACATCAAATTAGAACCTGAGACAGAAAATTTCTCTTAAATGTGCAGTGTGCTGTATTTTGGATGATCTAGCTCCAGACATGGAATATAATGTCCATAATATTCAAGTTTTCATTTGTGTAATCACCTGAAAATATTAGCTCTTATGTTTTACTGAAAAAGAGAGAGGGTCATAGTTCACCACATTATTCTGCTGTGTTTCTACAGCAGCTCAGAACAGACTTCAGTTTCTTCTCCTTCATTTCCATTTTATAGAAGGTGCAGGATTTAATATTCATCTAATAGAGCCAACCAAACACTGGCTCTAATGAGGAGGTTTCACATGTTCATTAGGCGCCATAGGGGAGTGTAAGACGAAGGGTTTGGTTGGATGCAGCTGTCGTCTGTACAATAGATGCAGAGTTATTTCACTTCAGGTTTTTGATCCAGTATTTTGAAGCTAAAGTAGTGCCAAAACTCCATACTAACATGCTAACATGCTAATTACTATGCAAAAACAGATATCTGAAACCATAGTGTGAAACCAGCAGTATATGAATTATATACGATTACAAGCAAGCTCTGGAAAATTCAAAATTAATATCCCACAATGCGATGCACTTGTAGCACCGATGGATGATGACAGAAAGCAGACAGAGCCCAATAGCTGGTAGTCTTTAGTATTGCACACAAATCAGCTCAGTTGTAGTTTCACACAAATGCAGGGGAGTTTGCACTGGGGGTGTGGCCAGGGGGGTGCTGGGGGTGGGGGTGGGGCATGCACCCTCAGGGACAACCTCTGCCCCACCAGGGAGAAGCACGTCCCCCCCAGGGACAAGCTCTGCCCCCCTGTGCAATGCCCTGTCCAGCCTGCCAGAGCTGAACGGTTCCCTGTCTGACAATGACGGACACGCTGATCATGGACGCCGCACCCTTGCTCCCACATTATTGTGCTGCCCCCCAAAACAACCAAAATGCCCACCCACACATTACATTCTGGTCACACCTCTGGTTTGCACTGTTACACACATACTGGTGTAGTATTTAACCTCCTAAGACCCAGCTATGGGTTTTCTGTCCACATTTGTGGACAAGAGTTTCACAACTTTATACAAAAAAAAAAAAAAAAAAAAAGAAAACTGTCCACCACAAAGGACATTCCATAAAAATTGTTAAAAAATGCATCTGAAAAAACTGTTGGATCATAATGTTTCCAATATAGACACTTATTTAATAAAAAACAAAAAAAGCTTGTACTTTGCTGACATCTCGTGGGTCTTAGGAGGTTAAAACTACATAGATGCCTGGTGGTCCCATAAGTTTATACACATGCTGATAGGTGTAAAATTGTATAGTTACTATGGTTGCCCCCGACTGGCAAGGAGGATTTCAGAAAGCGACATGTATACGCACATTGAGCAATATGTCTGGAAAGGTACTTTCTACTGTTTATTTACATAAATGTATGGTGAGTTTTAGTATGGATTTTGTGTATGTAGTATATAGTATGGGATTTCAATGTGTTATCATGTTGGGACTATGGAGCCAAAAATTAGTATATATTGACAAAATTGGTGCAACTGTAGCGTAATAATAGCAATTTTTGAAGTCTTATTAGTGTAAGTTATTAACTACTACAGTCCAGTTGTACTTTTATAAGTAGATTTTTTGATAACCAGAATCTTGTTGAGTGAGAAATAATGTGAAGATTGTCCACTAGAACATTTATTGGATAGTCCAAATGAAATGAATGAAACAAGGATGATGCCTGGACAAACACTGCTGACTTGAGAAGTTCAATTAAAGTCTGTGGAAGCCGAGGTGTTTGAAGCTGCATCTAGTGGCTGTCAGTGGCATTACACTTCCACATTAGCTTCATTTTGAAGCTGAGGTCCTTGCCCCTTCTTGTAATCCATGATTTCAGTGCTAGATACCACTAAATCTGATTAACGAAATCTTTAAAACCTCAAATTATTGGATGTTCAATTTATAGTGTCCCACTGATGTGATAGTGGTGATGAACATGGACTGACATATAAGGATCTGATCTTGAGAACAATTCATTAAGTAAATTTTTTGTGTGTGTATTTACACATCTTTACATTTTGTAGAAGATGTTTTCAGTAGACACTTTTTGTGTAATTTGTTTCAGTTTTTTATTTGGATAGATGAACACATTTATTTCCTCAGCGACAATATAAGGTGGAGAGAATAACAATTCCCTCAGTAAAATGAAACAAAGCGATTCAGACAAAGAGACACAGAGTCGAGGAGACACTTGCGGGGTCTTTACCGCCCCTGCTCCGTTATTCCTTTTAGCCCTCTGGTGATTGGGTGTGTGTGTGTGGGTGTGAATACGAGCTTGTGAAATAAGAGGAGAGCACATACACTGCAGCTACACACACATGCAGATACAGACACAACATACACTCACAAAAACATGTGCAGACACAATGGTGTCTGACTATTTCTCAACACTGCTTGAGAAAAGCAGAAGAACTCATGTGTGCAAATATTTGATTTGCAGCCCAGGTTTCATCTGAATATGTCATTAGTTGAACAGTTAGTGATATGGGAACATGTTTGTGTCTGTTCTTCCTCCCCCTTTTATTTGTATGTTATGAGCCAGGTATGAAAGACAAACTGATTCTATCACCTGAAATAAGTGACAATTATTAGTAATAAAAAGGGATCTGTGTAGAAAAAACATGTAATAATGCGAAACTTAATAAAACTGAAGCTTTATATTGAATTCAAAGATCACTCTACCGCTTATTTCATCCATAATTTTTTCTTGATATAGCTAGCCCACATTACACATTTGTCTTAATTCATTAGAGCTACTTATCATATTACCACCAAAACTTAATGGGGGTAAATGGTCAGTCATTAATGCTAATTCTTGGACTTTTTAAAATGGTGTTAAATGAAAAATATGCAGCATGAGGATTATCCCAGATGGATGACGTCTTTTGGACTTTGATCATCAAGCCATGTGCTATTTTCATTCAGCCGGGCTGCTTTCATCTCTGGGAAGAAAACAAGTATAATTCACATGAGATAATCATGACATGTGAGAATTTAACAGATTTTAGTCCCACACTGCGCTGTTCGGTTTTATAATGTATAGATTTTAGTGCTGTTTTTCTGTGTGCTTCTGCAGAAGTTTGTTTGTGGATCACAGAGCATTTTTTATTTTGAAAATATTAATTTTAAACATTTTGAGTTTTCCATTGTCTCAAGAGAAAGACTGACCTAGATTATAAAGCTGTTCTCAGTTGTATCGTTGTAGGGTATTTGTATCTATGGCAGTCATCTGTTGGGTACTCCTGGGTGGGCCTATCTGCAGGGTGCCAAGCAGGGTGTCTGTGACCAGTGATGTGAATTGACATGCTGTTTAAAAATGGATCTGTCTAAATTATTCAGTCTGTTATTTTAGTGTCAGCCTTCAGTGATGATGTCTGGTTGTCACGGAAACATAGTCCCATGATCTCAAACCCACAGCTGAGTCCCCTCTGGAGATGTGCCGCATCAGCCTGATCATTTCCTCACAAAATAAGGTGTCACTTCATGTCAAAATGTGAATTAGGAAAAGGAAGTGAGGACTATTTTTATGTGACAATGAATTGTGTCACATTATATGGGGTAACAAAATTGATATAAAATGTTATGTGGTATATACTGCCAATAGGAAATACAGAAGTACTGAATACATACAGTATACTTCTCTGGGCCTGTCTCACTCTCAGTCTGTGTCTTTCAAATACACAGTGATGGGTTTTGGCTGTGTTGGTCAGGCTTTATGGATCTCCAGTGAGACATGAACACATGGAACAATCATCGAGCTTCCAGCTGCTGGAGTTTCTCTCCATCTCACACTGAGATCCTCTCTGTGATGAGAGGCTGCATCTGGGGGCTGGCACTTTGCTCGCCGGACACTTGTCTGGAAAGAAAACTTCTATTCATTCTTGGTAAGCTCTTTGAGTGTGTTTGTCAGCATGCCTGAGAGGCCACATATACTGTATGTGTGTGTTGTGCCTTTGTGTATACAGTAAACAATTCTTTGTGAGTGATCAGGCTGCTAAGGCAGAGAAACGGCTGTGAGAACAGCTGGGAAATCAGACGGTGATCCTTCCACCTTAACACTGGGATTTACACACTGTCCAAAGCCCAGACACAGAGCACAACTGTGCCAAGATGAGCATGCATATGCATGTACTCAGACACACAAAGGACTCTTCCACTTGCACAGATTGCATCATAGATTTCAGCTCATTTCATCATCTGTTAGTCATTTTTCATCTAAGCTTTTAACCTTAAACAAACAGTCATGATGCATCCATTGATTTATTCAAAAAGAGACAAAGAGGCTCTCTTGTGTAGGCTACAAATTGGTTCCTGTTCAAGTAGCCCACAGGTAATACAACATGCAACCTGCTGTTTCAGTTCATTACATTCCCACTCAGCAGCATTTTAAGCCCTATTTAACAGGACAAATTGACAGCCTCAGCACTGCTTCTTTGTTCTATTTGCAGGAATAAACAGATATTGTGTATGTTTGTACTCAGACATGTCCAGTTAAACTGGCACACATTAATACTGGATGCTGAGGAGCTGGTCTGAAAACAAAATTAACATGGCAGCAACTTTTACTGCCACAGGACTCTGTTATAAGTGTTGTACCACACTGGAAGCCAAATTACAGCCTCTGTAAACACTTTAAAATTTTCAGTCACATTTACACAAAATAAATATTTCACTCATCATTTTAGCTGCTGTGTGCCAAGAAGTCAGTCAGGATATGTTAATTCCCGCAGCAGTCATTTAGAGACATGCAGCCTGCTGTCTTCACAGTGTGACTCCAAATCCCACCATCCCTACAGCTCTTTCATCCTTACCTGTCAGCAGATGAGAGTGCTATACACCTGCGGCCACCTGTGTTTGTGTGTGTGTTTGTGTATGTTTGTGTGTTCCCATTGAGGAGCTTGCTGTGCAAGCATATTTACAGCCAGAATTTTTGACAAGTCTAATGAATCTCTAGAGAACTTAACTGCCAGCTCTCTCTTGTTCTGTCTTGTCTTCATTGTTCTTGCACTGTGTTTTCTGCCTTCTTGTTTTCTTTCCTGCCACTTTCCCCCCTCACTGTGTCTGCTTAAATCGGCACTGCCTTTCTCAGTGCAGTGGGTTTTGTCTCCATAAACTATTGTTTTTCTGTTCTGGTTAATAAATGGTTTGAGAGAGACCTTGCTGTTAATCATGATGCAGATGAGATCAACCTCTTTTCCAATGATACGTCCATTGTTACTGTAACTTCTGTGGTGTGAGAAGGAACCTCCTTTCAGAGACCAGGCTTTAATTATACTTAACTGTGCTGTATTAGTCATGCCTCAGCTCTGCTTGTCAATCCAAAATCCATTACCTAAGCCTGAGGAAGCCTTGTTAGTTCACAATCGAGTGCTAATTACAAAACATTATGATACATAGGCCTCATCTTGCTGTAATCACAGTAATTAGTGCAACAAAGTCTACATGACCAGGGAGGCAGAAGAACCAGAACAAAAGATTCACACTCAGTTGGTTCTGCATCCATCATAAACCTCCTTCAAGACACACATGTATTAAAACACACAAACATACGTATGCTATACTCACATGTCAGATACAAAGTTGTGACTGCATCACTGATCTGTTGCCTTGCCTGAACCGAGGGGAAGTGTGCACATGCAGAGCATGAGTAATGAAATGCTTCACACTCATTTGGCTTTTGCACTTCAAATGAGATTGGCACGGCGCAGCGTCTAAAACACAACCATTAGATCTATAATGACTCCACAGCCTACTCCCCGTGGACTCACTACACACACACACGCACGCACGCACACACACACACACACACACACCCAGCCCCCCAAATAGTCAATGTATTATGCATTCCACCCATCTGCCACTCTGTGAGCTCTCTATCCCAGGGGGAAGAGAGGGGAAAAGAGGGGGAGGAGTAGAGAGGGAGGTTCTCACAGCTGGATGTTGGAGAAAGAGAGAAAGAGGGGTGAGCTCTGTCCCTCTTCCCCCTCTCTCTCCATCTGTATATCTGTCAGGTTACAGGAATGTGAGGTGCTCACCTGTGTTTGGGCTTCTTCCTCACAGACAGGTATGAGCATATGGCTGTTCTGTATGAGTGATTTATAGATGCCCATACCTTTTGAGTGTGTGTATGTGTGTATGTGAGTGTGTGCATGTACATTATGGGAACACAAACCTGATTGCACACACATTTTGTTGAGACACAGCTTACATTGCAGAGACATAAGCCTGTACCGACTGTGTAAATCATACAATAGGAGGGAGATGACTTGTTTTGTTTTAGGGTTACGTTTAGGCACATTGAGGTTATGGTTAATTTTAGGGTGAGTCTCCACAAGATGAATAGATTCCCTTAAATGCATGAAAATGTAATAAGTCTGTTAGCTGAGAGCTGTGTCTTTACCTCTGTAGGGTGTGGATGGCCCAGCAGGAGATCGAAAATAACCATCTGTGGCCACAAGCATCATTGTCCACATCTACATGGAAGCATTAAGCTGCATATGTGAATGTGTGGAATAAGAGCACAGTACATTAACAAAGTAATCTGCTTGTGCTTGCACATGAGACAAACATAATTAGATAAGTCTATTTATGTGTGACAAACTACATGAACAATCAGCATCAGTGTTGCTTTCATGGTGAAATAGACAGACTTGAAATTGTTCTGGTTTTTTAGAAGTACAGCATCAGGAAAAGATGTAAGGTATGTATACATCAAAAGATGTCTTTTTCCTGGAATAAGCACTGGTAGAATCACAAGGCCTCTGCTTATTTTACAAAAAAAAAAGCAGAGCGAGCTGGAGGCGAGAGGGGAGCACTTAAATAGCGTTTCTTTGTCTCACAGCTGCCAAACATTCACCCTGACCCAAACTAAACTGCAACCCCATGATCCTCATCTGCCCTATTACATCCTTCAGCTGTTTCCTTCTTACTGCTCTGTGAGGCTGTGTCTGTGTACGCTTGACAAGTGTGTGTGTTCGCCCAGAGAAAACAGAGGCTCTGTTGTCGCTGCGCTGTCTCATGCAGCTGTGTGTGCTTCAGATGTTTTTACACAAAGGACGAAATGACAGATGAGAGAAATGAAGAGGGAGAGAGTTAAGTCAAAAGGCACTGGGAAAAAAAATTATTTATGCATTTATTAAATTAAATACTTCTTTGTTTATTTATTCAGGATTGTAATAACTCCTATATTTATGTGGGAAAATATTCACTTTAGAGTGTTTTTTTCTTGCCTTAATAAAACCAAGCTGTCAAAGTAAAAAGTATGACATATCATAACACATTGTCAATAGATGCCTGCATAATTATATTGTAATTATTGTCATATCGTACATCAGCTTCGAACATGCACCAAGAAATAACTATTATCGTGACTTCAGTTGCCAAATTATACACTGGGGGAAAAATAAATGTTGGAATGTGTTGGAATGGTAATTTATTTTTCACACAGTCAGTGATTAGAAACAGAAAAAAAGTAAGAAGCATCAGAAATGTGTGTGGAGAATCAGAGCAGGAAACATTATCAGGAAGATGTCAGTGGTGGACAATCAGTGCAGATCCACAGGCTGGTCTGGGAAAAAGACTCTAGGGTTGAGAGTGTAAGAAGAGAGGGATCAGTGAGATAATCTGGACCATGTAAAAGAAATCCTCCTCCAACATGATCACTGATCTGACTTCTCTGATGACGCCACATTTCTGTTTAGCATTTTAAAAGATAGACTGTCCCCACGATAAGCACTCTGCCTCTTTCCCACTCTGACACTTTCTGCACGGAGCCACCTGAAACCTCAGCCTCTGTCCTCTCTTTGTAAGTGAATGTGCAGACACAGGAGGTCTGATAAGGCCAACTCAGGTAAAACACAACATGAGTTTGGCCGGGGAGAGAAACAGCTATCAAACAGGCTATTATAGGATTGGGTTTCCACTCGTGTTACAAGAGACTTTGATACTTGAGTTTTATCTTTTATGTTATCGTCTCACATCAGGAACATAAACACACACACCTGCAACAAGCCCCCCCCCCCCCCCCCCTTACCTTTACTACCTTGCTGTGAGTCAGGAATTGGGTGTTTGGGATATTTTTGTGTACATGTTGCAGCAGACAGTGACAGTACATAGGAAGTAAATATAGAATATGTAGAAAGAGACAGAGAGAGCACAGGTGTTTGTGTTGGAAAGATCATTTTGAAATGTAATAGTTCACAGATTACTTGTTACTGTGTTCCATATGTAATACTTAATGTAACTAGTTTAATAAGTTTACCAAAGCAAACATATTATCAAAGTTCTTTTCTATTGCAGCTATTTTAAAATGTGTAATAAAGTTGAAACATTGTAAAAACATAAACTTCAACAATGTATGATAATGTTGGAGACCGACTCCAGATTGAAAAAGATTGAATTTCCAGTTCTTGGCCACAAAATATATTAGGATGTACTGTGACTGCTTTGTAAACGCCAGCATTTTGATTGGTAATGGTAAACAACAATGGTTTTCTGACTATAGATACAAGATCTTGTTCTCCAACTTCCTTGGGGTCTTTGAGGGGAGATGAGAGGCTAAAGGTCTGTTTGAATGGACTCCTATGGGAGAAGTGGATCAGTTCCTTGAATAAACAACTATTTTGTGAAAACTGTTTGTTCCATATCAACCAGACGACCTCTGTGATTATCTTGGGATCATTTTGTGAGAAAAGTGACAGTTTGAGATGTTGCTTCACAATTTGTCATGTTGTCAAACCATAGACCAAACACACATGCATTTCCATTTTACTTTTCTTCTTTATAGTGTCAAAACCAAAGGTAAAAATAACCAAAGTCACCAAAGGTGTCAGTAATCTCTCACATAAGAGTGCAGAATCCACTCTGCTGAACCACAAGAGTAACTATTGTATTATATTATTATAAGGACGTTTAGTTATGTCAAGGAAGCTTGTTCTTCTGCAGTGAAACGGTCTAGGTTGAAATTTTTCCTCTTTAGCCTAAAAATCTTTGACTCTGTAGAAAATGACATATTTTTCAGTTACATTCATTCTGTGCTTCACTTGCAAGTAACTGCGACTAAAATGCTCCCCAAACTGGTGGCATTAGCAGTCATAGCATTTACGTGTGCGATTAGTGCGCGCAACACATGCAATATCTTTGTCCCTATTTGCACAGTCTCAGATGTGTTTGCAACAATGCAGACTCTCAACACCCTGGCACATGCATTGTACATACATACACAGGTTTACGAGTTGCAAGAGGCATTTGTTGAATGACGGTCTGTCTGGAGTCGGGGTGGGGTGAAGGGGGTGGAGAGAGGTAGAAGTGGAGAAGGGAGGCAGAGGTGTGGAGGTGAAGACAAGCTGGACGTTCAGAAACAGACAGTCTTTGTGCCTGAGGTGCAGTGTGTGGATGTGTGTGTGTGTGTGTGTGTGTGTGGAGGGCGGAGTGTGTGCGTTTGTGTGTGAGGCTGAGACACAGATACAGGGTGAGCGGGTTTGAGTGCCCTCAGCTCCCCGGTCTCAGCTGTGGTGTAATTGATTAAACGAATTAGTATGAAATATAAAATTAGACTTGATGAACAGGGTCATGTGTTCTCTAGGTTTGTGTGTGTGTGCCTATGTATGTAGATGCATGATTAAAATGAAATATGAAATTAGCCGCGATGAATAGCACCATATGCATACTGGTAATTTAATTAACTGTTCTGTGTTTGGAGTGTTAGAATAAATGAAATGTTCATCTAGTTTAGAGCTTTTCCCTGTCACAGAGACAGTTATGTTTGTCTGAAGGTACAATGTAGAACAATGACAGGGAATTTACTTTTATTAATTTCTTTTTATTTACAATGTGTGAATGGATTATAACAAACTTCCACCTGCAGGGGGTGGAAATCAGAAGAAAAAAAAAGTGTGGTCTTGAAAATGTGTACTTATGTTTTTAGCGGCCTCCTCTCTGTCCGGTTGAGAAACATTAAATGTAATGTTCATTCACTCTGTGGAAAAAGTGAGGCTAAAATGTCATAACTAGGGGACCTGCCATGTGCTAAACAGTAGAGAGACATTTGATGGATCATGTTAGTGATCATAATTAGAGCTGTCATCATATATTTAACTCTTCCACCTCACTGAAAATATTTATAATTAGCCAAAACCTTGATAAAATCTTCTTTCATAGAGTTGATTTTCTGCTGCCTGTAAACAGAGTGAAGAGGAGGTACAGAAGTCTTGTTTCCTGTCAAAACACTTAAATTATAATATGCCAAAAGGTTTTTAGGGATGACAAAAACTATTACACACTGAGGTTTTTGAAGTTAAACCTTCTATATAGAGTAACAACATTTTCCACAAAAAAGTAAAGGATGCAACTCTTCTATAGCAGCAGTGTGAAACAATAGATGGTGTTATTTTTGAAACTAAGTCTGTTAAAGTCAGCACATGGCTGATTCGCACCACAACACAGACATAATGTATACAAATAAGCATGTTCTGAATGTTACGCACAAAACCTGCAATTCATATGACAATATTTAATGCACAAGGCATGCAGGTATGTGACAACAGAAGTTGTTCAGCTGTACGACATATACAGTATCATATCCAAAGTCCTGGAAAATGTTATTCAATAATACGGAACAATCATAGGCTTAAACAGTAAAAGTTATCTTCATGCACCATAGTTCTTAATCCATATGTCTATCATAAAGGTTTTGTAATTTGTTATTTCAACTCGATAACTTGCTTACATGTATAATAATATATCATGTTTTGTAATAACATTATGCTCTAAAATGGCCCAGTGTGCACAGTTGTACAATCAATATTTGATTTGAAATTAGAGTAAATATATTAAGTAACATAAAGTAAAGTACACACACACCAGTACTTAGATAAATGCATTTAGTTCCTTCAACAACTGCTCATCAAACCCTAATGTAAACACTTATGTCTGGAAGTGTGCACATGGAGTATATTTCATTTTTGGTTATTCAGGTTTTCACCAGTCTGAACATTTACATCCCCCAGCCTGTTCAAAAAACAAACCACACACACACTCTGAACAAATACAAAACATCTCAAAAGATTTCCTCACTTGTGGACACACTTACATATGCACACTTCCTCACTGGTGAGATCAGAGGCTTCTGGCACAAACAGGAAGCTAATATAATCTAATATCAGAGCCTGTTTGAGTTGCACACATCATCTCCTCTGGCCACACTTACTGTGAAATCCTCATGAGCTTCGTACTGACTGTATGTTTATTTTACTGACACAACCATCGGGGAATGAGCAGCCATGACCAAACTTATGGCTGGCGCTGATGTGAGCGTACATAGTTGAATCATGTTAGAGTGACTCCCCGGCTATGACACACAGCGCATAAAATATCAGTCACAGAAACGGTCTGTTTGCTGTAAAGCTTATGGTGACACAGTTGCACACAAGCGCACATATTTTCAGACACACTGTACACATACACAAACAAGTTCAGTCAGTGTGGAACAGTCTGGCAGAATAAAGACAAACTGAAGATTACTTAATGTGTGCAAACAGCCCTGCTTCAACATGTGCACTCAGATACAGTATATGTACCCTAATCAAAGCTTTCTCTGAAGCATTTCCCAACCCATAAACTTTATTTGAGAAAGAGAATGTGGAACAGTTTCAAGTCATTTGCAATAAAAACTTTTAAAATTATTTTCAACAGCCACCAGTATGTAGGTTTTCAGTTATTCATTTATGAATTATAGCTGTGGGTGGAGAGACCGGGTGATAAGGTGCAGGTTCACACAGGTTGTTTTGCATATATAGCTGAGTATTCACAGTTCAGTGTCTGTCATTGTTGCTTGGGGGTATTTACGTTGTCTGCTCCATGTACCCTCTGCAGGCTTGTCCTTTTGCAACGATGTGGACGATTCAGGATTTATGACTTTTTAGCTGTTTCACTCATAGGAACAGAATCAGTGTGCTGTGTTTACTCTGTACTTTGTGCTTTTGTTTCGAAGAACTTCACACATTAGTACAAAGTTGAAGTTTAGACGGTTTGGTTGGTTCACTCTTCAGTTGTAGAACAACAGTCTGAGACTGAGTTAGAAGTGTGTGTTTTTCAGTTCCAGAAGTTTTCATTGGAAAACATGAATTAGAAGTTAAACAGTGTCAGCCACTTGATAGTGAATACCCGCTAATTAAAAACAGAATACAGAATATCCAGATATTTTGCTCAGTGGATCAGAAGTGTCAAGACTTCATGGAGCAGATTTAAATTATAAGAAAAACAGGAATCCAGCTGCATTAAAAGTTATGATGACTGAAAAGTGTGAAGAGTCACAAGTCAATATAAATTACAATATTATTTTGGTTTATATCTCACATGTACAGACATGTGGACCTTCGAGTCTACTGAGGAATATTTAACAAAATGTCAGGAAAGTTACACTCCAAAAAAAGGATGTTGGCATCTACCTCCTGTTTGATATTAACTTGAGTGTCATGTGGTCTCATGTACACCATGAAATCTGATTTGCTATAAATATGAAACATGATTTTGCTCATATTATTTCTTCTACTGTTCTGTATCATTATATCAATGCATTCCTCATAATGAAGAGCACTGTGTACCATTAGTCACCATTAGTTTAGTTGTTATTACTTGCAACTCGCAGTTTCTGTATTATGACACAAACAGGATATATGAGAAATATGTACAGCAATAAAGACAAGTATTTCAGAGACAAAACAGCCTCTACAAACCAAAGTGGCCAGTATTTAGTGCCTGTGCATGGATTTTTTGCGTGTGTAACATTAGCCTTCATTCAACACGTCAAATGTTTCTTATTGTTTGGGTTTTCTTTTTGCCATAGGAACGCAGGTCACACTACAATCTGAGTTTACCCTGTAGAAGCCATTTTAATCAGATTTCTTTTGGTGCATTTTTCATATCGTGCACATGTTTCCTGTATTTTCTTGTTCTATCTGAAGAAAGGGGACTGATAAATTAATGTGCATGCTCATTAAAACCCAGCAAAAACAAGAAACCTAAAGGTGGTGTAAGACTTTTGCATTGTTCTACATTTCTCAATGAATCCAGGAGAACAGACTAATGACTGTGCTTCCAATACGCTGACTCATTTTAGAGTGTGATTGTAGCCTAACAATGGTTAACCTTATTAAAACACACTTACACTTTGGTCTTGCGGCACCTTTTTTCTCCTCGGCAGCTCATTTTACTGGCATCCAAAAGTAACTCCTTTTGTTGTGTAGGAGGAAATGATGCCACCATAACTGCCTGCCGGTGATGACATTATAAATCTGTCACATTAGTAAAAAGCTGGAACATGGAAAACCAAATAGCATGATTGAGATGATAATTATTTTTCTTCTCATTCTCCTTCTTGTAATTAGTGCTACTTCTTTGTAGTGTAATAAGTGATACAACATGCACAAAAAGCACCCACAAAATGTACCTAATGGTGGTGATTTGGCTTGATCAGCTTTCTCTCTGCCAAGTAAAATACACCGGCAGCACTCCATCGGAAACCCATTATTCTCTTCGGCATACACAGTGATTTAATGGCACCCTACCAACGTTTTACAACTTTTATCTCTATAACCTCTTCATTATTTTGCAGACAACTCTCTCTTTCTCTCTCTCCCTCTAAGTTGTGGTAGGCGGGTTTTCCGCCAGCAGGGTTTGGTTGATTCTCTATTGATTTGTTGGTGGGGCAGAGGGGGAGGAGGAGAAAGTGAAAGGGGAGGAGTAGAGGAGAAACCCCGGCCTGGTGTGGGAGAGAGAGATGTGATTGTGCGTGTTTGGGACGAGAGAAGGGAGCGCAGAGTGATCCTAATCAAGGCAAAAGTCCGACGCACACTTATATCACGTGGGGTGTGGATTTGTACTGAGAAAGTGTCGCTGGAGTGACTTCTGGTTCTACTTTGTTTTCCTCCTCTCTTTGCCTTTCCACCCCTCCTCCGCCCTGCATTCCGCGGAGCAGCTGTGTTTTAATGCCCCTGCGCACCCGAGGACGAGAGGAAGGAGAGAAGAGTGAGGAAGAAGAGGCAGAAGAAGAAGAAGAAGAACAAGAAGAAGAAGAACAAGAAGTGAGAAGGCCTGGACACCACCCGTCCTCGCCCTTTGGAGGTCTGTCCACTCTCCCCACCTGGCCCTGCATGGACAGGGATGGGGAGAGCCGGATGCTGTTGCCGCGGGGCTGAGCGCCTCGCCTCCCCGTCTTCGGTGCGCCGCTTCCGGCCACTGCTGCTGCTGATCATCGCTCTCTGCTGCGGTGCACACATAGGTAAGTAACTACACTCCAACACTGCAATAACAACACGGCTCTCGGGCATTGTTGCTACTAATTTGTAATTGTTCACACTCTATTATCCACTTTGCTGTTATCAGCTGAATAAGTAGTCTACATGCAGGTTAATGTTTCTTCTGGGTCTGTTGCGTGTGGCAGTGATCAGAGGTACTTTATTTGTTATTAAGCGTTTTTAATCTTTGTTTTACCGATTGGTGTGTTGGGCCTGATAATGGCCCTCACTCCAGCGGCAGTGCAGCAGTCTGAGCACGGATCGAGTTTCTCCTCCTCTCCTGGGCCGTCATTCTCCTGTCTGCCCCTTAATGGCTCATGGAGGTGGGGAGGAGAAGGAGAAAGAGGCTGACTATCTCTCCCCATATCCATACAGTAAATTAAAGAAAATAAAGATATACTTTATCTGTCTTTGTATGTGTAAACTTCAGGATCATTATAGTGCTGTGCAAATACAAACAAACCTATTATGAAGCAGAGTTTATGTTAATTGATGTGATACAAATCAGCCATAGCCAATGATGATAAATTAGTGACTGAGGTTAAATAAGGTAGACTCAAGCATGAAGAAGTGCTTATCTCTCAGTTTAATATTACGTTTAGCATGTTACATATCAAATGTAACACATTTTATATTGGTTATTGTTTGTATTCTGATGGTTTAATAAGAGCAGAAAATCATATATTTGCCATTTCCTTGTCTGCTGAAACAGCAGTTAGCCGACCTTAACTGAAATCCAAAAGTTAATAAGGTGTTTTTGAAGATTATTGACAATGAAAAGTAATTTCTTTAAAGGGTGCTCTTTTGTGGTTGTTTTGAGGTCACGGGTTGTTGACATTTCATTTCCATATTGCTGTTTTTGCTTTGAATTCATTTGGTAAAGTCATGTAAATTAAATTTTGTTTTGAACAAAATGTAGGATGGATTTTTTTTCCCCCCTTGGTTGTGTGTTGTTGTGTGTGCAGGGGGTCGACTGTTGTGGCGGCTGTCTGTTGAGGAGTCACACCTCCAGTAATTAGTTTAACACGGCTCAGGCAGCAGGACAAAACCGCCTCTGCGCTCAGCCTGGTGGGAACAGAAAGACCCACTTCACATTAAAGACCCACTTGGCACCTTCTGGTTCATGTGCGTCACCTGGAAAAAATGTGTATTATTTAGTCTTTTTAGTCAGAATACAATTTTTGTTATAAACTTGACCATCTGTCAGCTCCATGTGTCTGTTTATAGATGTGTGGAGTGTAGAGTGTAGAGACAGAAAAAGAAGCTGCATCTGTACCGAGGTCCTGTAAAGCTCTGTATGTCTATGCTTAGAGAGCTGTTTGTGTGATTTGAGCTCAATGTGTGAGAGAGTGCACAACAAGATGATCAATAAGCACTTCACAGCCAGTCTCTCGGTTGAGAGATGATCCCAGTAGATCCTGTTCTGATCTCCTGAGATCAGAGGAGTTATAGGTTGCTGAATAGGGAGACAAAGAACTGCCGGGCGAGCAAAACCAAGCTTCTGGATCTTTTGACCTTTGTCTGATATTAAAGAAGGTGCCTGAGGAACACCATAAGGGGAACTGAGCCAGGGAGATGACCAGAGGGTGAGGAGACCAGCCAGGGAATGTGGCCACAGAGACCTGAAGAGGGCTGAAGGCTGAAATCAGGAGGAAAATGAACACACACACACACACACACAAAAACTGACAAAAGATGAGGCTTGAAAAAAAAAGAAAAGATGAGATACTGAAGGCAGCTGGAAACAGGGGGGATGGATGGAGTGAAAGAGAGGTTAATATTGCGGTAGGACATGGAAGAGATGGTGTGGGCAACAGGGCATTGCTGATTGTTTTATTGTGTCTGTATTAGATGCTTACCCCTGGGATGAAACAAACCAGGCTCTCCTCCCACGAGAAGTTTACCCTCCTCTGTCTTATCTTCTTAACAATATTTTGCAAGTTAATTCCGTATTCATCACCTCAACTCTGGGTACCACAAATTGCTTATTTATATGCACATATTGGATTTCTTTTGAAAGTACAGCTATGCATATTTAGAGAGGAAGCTTATGATGGCCGCTGCACAAAAGAGAGATCACAGAAAGCCTTGAAGAACAAAAAAATGAAAATTGTGTGTTAATATTGATTTTGAACATTATTTATCAGCAGGAAAAAATTCCTCTTGTTTGATGCATTCACAGGAGAGCAAGGTCTGCTATTGAGCTGCACAATGAGAGCCGCTGAGATTCAGTGTCTTGCTGAGTGAAACTTCAGATGATGCCTGTCATCAGAGAGGCTTTAACCTTTATAAAAGTCTGTATTTGGAACGGAGTCCTTCAGTTGCAGGGTCGAGTCCCTTCTCGCTACGTCACCCTGTTGGGAAATGTTGGTGAATGAGTGCTTTTGTGTGTTTTCCAAGCAGCTCATGATTCTGATACCCTCTGAAAGGGAATGAATCTAGTCTGATTAGATTGGGAACTGTATTTAGGTTCTGCGGGCAGATAGGGAAAAGAAGGAGACTGTTGGTGCGCCAGCCAAGACACAATATGTCCTCAGTACTAAGACCGTCTGTACAGTGGTGGCTGGCATGGCAGGCAGCCTGTGTGCGTGTGTGTCTCTGTGTTGGTGTCAGTATTTAACAGGCAGGAGAGACATTCTGAAGCGCTGTGTGAGTGGGGGTCCGTACCTGCACCCTGATATCTAAAACTCAGAACACTACTGCCCCCAAATGGTGGCACCTGCCTCCATCATGCCCAAAAATCATTCAAATGTACAAAGAAAGACAGGAGCTGGAATGTGCTGTTTGCTTGTGTGTTTTTGTAACTTGTGGTTGTAATGTGATGGTGTGACATTGAGGGAATCTGTTGACGTCAGAAGATGATATACTTTCTGTTCTGCTTGGCCATCAGAAGATCATACCACCATTTAAAGATCACTGGCTGTTTGCATTTTATCCATGTTTGTGTGTGTGTGCAGCTGCCCATACAATGCAGAGCCTCTCTCTGGCCTAATCTAATAGGAGCATGCTGTGACTGATGCATTAGGTCTGGCCTCTAATCTCTCTTGTGCTCTAACTCTCACTCTCTCTCTCTCTCTGATCTATGATATAAAAGGCTGGTGTGACCTTTGTAACATCCAGAAATGTAATGTGTGCGAGGACAGAATGATCAGTCTTACAATGAGTTTCCATACTTTAATGTGATGTAGAACAGCATCTAGTCTGGAGCTTATAGTTGTAGGTGTAGACAAAGAGTAAAAAGATAAAAGGAATAAGAAAAACAATATAACTTAAAGGTGTATTTAATAATGCATAGTATGTTTTTGATGGAGTGTATCCTCAGTTGCTTCATTAAATTATTTACACTTCTTCTTCAAACAACTACAAAGAATAAGCTATAAAATATTGGTGTATGCATATAAAGCACACAGAGTGTTGTGTTTTATCACACTCCTTCAGGTTAAATGTTCTTTATCTCCTCTCTGGCTGCTCTTTGGTTTATTACACTCTAGTTTTATTACTCTCACGCAGCGGCATCGCTGATTGATTAAGTCTTTAAATCTGCAGTCGGTTCTTTTCTGAGTTTTATTAGGTTTGATTGTAACAGACCAGTAGCATTGTGTGTCTTAGATCAAAGCTTTCTTTACAGAGTTGTCCTCTGTTATCACATGTAGACTTTCCAATGTTGCTGCCATCCAGATCTCAGTTTAGCTCACACCTACTTTTACAGACTTGTGTGTTAATCTTTCAGGTTCATTTTAGCTGGTTATTCATTACTGTTACTATTTTTGTGTTGCTGACAGTATTATTTTGCTCTGTGTCCTCTGCAGGTCAGTGCCAGGTGGCCACACCTCAGTGTCGCATCCAGAAGTGCACCACAGACTTCGTCTCCTTGACTTCTCACCTCACACCGGCTGTGGATGGCTTTCACGTTGAATTTTGTAAAGCTTTGCGGGCATATTCTGCGTGCACCCAGAGAACAGCCAAGTCCTGCCGGGGGAACCTGGTCTTCCACTCAGCTGTGCTCGGCATCTCAGATCTCATGATCCAGAGGAATTGTTCCAGAGATGGGCCCACTTCGTCCACACACCCCGAGGCCCACCATGAACCCTGCAACTACCACAGTCGTACCCAACATGCCCACACACACTCCCATGCACACACACACACACACTCTCACACCCACAGTCATGGCCACAGCCACCCACAGCCTGGCTACTTGTTCTGTGGGTTATTTGGGGACCCGCACCTCAGGACATTTAAGGACAGCTTCCAGACTTGTAAGGTGGAAGGGGCATGGCCTCTCATTGATAATGACTATCTGTCGGTACAGGTCACAAATGTTCCAGTGGTGACTGGCTCCAGTGCCACCGCAACCAATAAGGTGAGGAGAACATCTTATATAATGCGCTGTAGAGAGAAAGTGGCGTTTGGGTCTAATTTGCTGTTATTACAGCAGCAAGAGCTTCTTGACTGAGCACAGCTGGTGTAATCTACTTTATTTCAGAGTGTTACACAGAGACCTGTTTTCAATAATGACCTCAGTGCTGCTTTTTTGCTTCATTAAATGAAACTTATCACTGTGAGGCTTGAAATCACCCTTGCTTCCTGCTTTACTTTTTCTGTCTTGTGCTCAGTTTCTCTCAGTTTCTTTCTACGCCTCAGACTCACAGGTGTGAGGCAAACAACCAATCTTGTGACTGTCTCATGTGACTGTAGCAGTGTCATAAACCTAACTTGGTTAATAGCGGCATATAGCCTGACCTCTAATAACGTGGAATGAGATGTGTGAAAGGTCTCACTGTTTACTTATGTGTGTGTTTGCAAGTGTTTGCGTGTCTCATGCTTAGCACTTAAGGCCAGCTTAAAGCACTATGTGTGTTAAAGGTTTTTTTATCCTAGTTCGACCAAAAAGAGACACAAAGAAACGCATACACATCAACACACAAATAAATGGAGGATGAACCGCACAAGGTGATCTTTGTGGTGTTAAAGAACCTTTGTTGATGTTCTCGTTGATGATTGGCCCTCTCTAGTATAGTCAATAGCTTTAATTATTAAAACACATACACACTGATGCATACACTTAGTCATGCACACGCAGACACACATTAAGCAAATGTATGGTTACTACTCTGTGTAGCTAAAGGTTTGACCTTGTGTCAGAGGTGGAGCAAGTTATTAGTCACGATTATTAGGGACACACACAAACACACACACACACATACACACATTAACAGCCCTCCAGGCTTAATGGCCTGCCAGCCCTCATTCCTCATGGCTGTCATGTGAACAAAGCAGCCATTCACCGGAACTATGATGCTAGTGCTAACCGTAATGCTCACACCACACCCTGTATCCACCACTGCTTCCACTCACCACTGGATCCCTATGTGTGTGTCTTTGTGTGTGTGTCTCAGCATGTTTGTATAGCTGTGTCAAATTACAACTTGTTAAAATGTCATTTAGTAATTTCTCAAATGTAGTGTGATGAGAGCCAATAACCTGTGTGTGTAATAGGTGAACGTTAATATTTATGTTCGTGTGTGTGCATGGGAGGGGGGTGGGGGTGGGGGGTTGGGTGGGGCAGAAATAGCTTTTCACTCATCCCTGTGATGAAATTTGTGTTATAATTTATAGTGTAATGTGTAATCTGTACATACTATTTTATGCATGTCCAGTGTTTTACCATGATAGTCCAACGTGTAGATTTAGGAGATTCTTATTGCAAAAATAGAATATTCAGAAATACTCTGATGTGAAAAACTTGAATTGTTGTGTTTTTTTAACTCAGAATGAGCTGTTTCTACAGAGGGAGCAGGTCTAGTTATCTTCCTACACAACAAACTTATTTTTCTTTTTCCATTATATTTTGGGTGACCTCTACTTGTGTATGTATTTGTTGTGGCCATCATAGTGAAGGATAAGGCGAGGGGTATTCAGTTAGTCACACATCTGCTCAGTCTATAACAGTAACCATTACAATAAGTAACGCAACAACAGTGATTTGTACATAAATAAATAACTGGTGTTTTCCCTCTCTACAGGTCACCATCATCTTCAAGCCCTATGAGGGTTGCACAGACCAGAGAGTCTACCAGGCTGTTACAGACAACCTCCCTGCTGCCTTTGACGACGGCACTGTCAGCAGTGGAGACCCCATCCACCTTTCTGCTGCTGCAGATGGAGGAACTGGGAAGGTCCGAGCACTGTGGATCTCTGAGCGTAGTCCTGGCCGACATGTGGAACTGCATGCTGGTTACATTGGTGTAACAGTGATCGTCCGCCAGCTGGGCCGATACCTGACCTTGGCAGTGCGGATCCCTGAGGAGCTAGCACAGGCCTATGATGCCACCCAGGACCTGCAGCTCTGTCTGAACGGATGTCCCAGCGGAGAGCGCATTGACCAGGGGGGGCATCTTCCCCTTCCCCTGTCTCCTCCTGCACTCGGCTTGCAGCTTCAGCAACTCCGCCGGCCCACCTACTCTTCACAGACACAAGGATCCCCCTATGGCGGCTCACAGGCGTTTGGGGTGGAGGGGGCAAAAGAACGCTGCCGGGAGCAGCTGGAGGTGCAGGACATTTACTTCCACTCATGTGTGTTTGACCTGTTGACCACTGGGGATGCTAACTTCACAGTGGCAGCGTACAGTGCCCTAAAGGACATGGAAAGTCTTCATCCACACCAGGACAGATGGAGGATCTACCCCAGAGGCTCTGCCACCTCCACCTTACCCCCTCATTCTCATCCCATTAAAAGCCTTGCTCTGCTCCTGCTGTGTGCGCTGAGTGTGGGGTTCATCTAGGAGGTGAAGCGTTGATGCATTGACCCGTGTTTCTGTGTTGTGGGCTTGTATGTGTGCACTGGAAAGAGAGTTTTGGCAGTTTTTTTTTGCTGAGCACTGACACTGAGCACTGATTCCTCTCATGATCAGAGAGGCAGCAGCCTGGACAGTTACTGTGTTTTTGTCTGGAGGACCCCAGACACACAGGCAACACTGTCAGCATCGTATTATGAGGGTCTACATGGCTTAATTAGCCTTTTGAGGAAAACCGGAAGAGAAATCGTTATTTGGATTGGACTTTGGTGACAATGACACAAACATTCTTGTGCAGATTGCGTGTGCATCACACAATGCGGATGTACACTCCACACTGTAAATAGTTTATTTTGTCTTCAGTGAACAGTGTAATGCCGTAGGGTTTTTTTGTGCTGTTAGATGTGATTTTTCTTTAATACCTCAGACAGAGGATGTTTGTTTTAAACAGAAGCACTTTATTTATTTTATTTTATTTTTTACAAATCCATATCAGTGTTTCTTCCTCTCACATACTGTCCTCAACCAAAAAATCCAATGCCTGTAGTTTTTGCTGGCCTTCTACTAAGTTGAAATATAAGGAGCTGCCATTTTTGTTAAAATGCATTAGTTTTCCAGTAGCAGATTTGACTCAGTATCCTGTTTTAAGTCAGTCAATGTGAGTTGTTCTCTTTTGAATGTATTATGGATATTGTCAAAGCAAACGCCATCAGTACTGTTTTGTTGCTGTTTGATGAATTCATTGTTTTTTCTCAGTCATGATTTCAATGAGTGTGCGTGAGAGAAAGTTGCGTTGGTGTTTTTTAATGAGTTGGTGACATGCTTGGATGTGTTTTTATTTCCTCTCAGAATTGTGCTAGAAGCATTCTCATATTTTTATGGCTCACCGTATTCTTTGTAGTGTTGAATTGAGCCAAAGACAAATGATAGAGCCTTGTCAGAGGGGCGCAATGGTTTTTATGTACAAATAAAATATGAAATCCCCACTAAACCAGCACCCTCCCTCTCCTCACATTCCCCCTCCCCATGTTTTTAACTTGCTACTGTAGACTGTTTTACTCCTACTGCCACAATTGATGAGCTGCTCCTTAATGGGATATGTCTGATACCAGAGCGTGAACAAAACACTGCTAATCACTGAGAAAACCTCACCCCTGCTGAGTTATGTGCTTCAGCAGTGTGTTGATGGAAATGTATGCAATTTGACACCTGACAAAAATGTCAGTCCTTCAGACTATGAGCCTTTAAGACATGTACCATTCTGTATCATGATGCCCCCATTTGGTTGGCCATTTAAGCTTTATCTCAGTTTTTAGCATTGTGATTTCTTACATCATGTGTGAGTGTCAGTTTGGTGAAGAGTGACTGGTCAATGTTGAAATACTTAACTTATTTATGAACGTAGTATCCTATAGAGGAAGGTAAGCTCCATATTCTTGCTATTGGATAATAATTTAAAAATTGTCAGATGTGATTGTACTGCCACCTAGTGGTGCTCTGTTGCTATGTCTGTGTTACTCAAGGCGCTCAAAAAAAAAGAGGAAAAATACTGTGTGCAAGTGTTTTATTTAAAAAAACAATAAAGGAAAACAATACAAACGTATTTCCTGTTTATTATTTCAATATTTTAAAAAATCTTAATTTTAACCTACGTTTTTTGCACAAATTTTGACTCTTCAAAACTCTTTAAAAAACATTAAAGATATGTTAGACTCCACACTAACAAACACACCCATATAAAAGTATGAGGTCTAAGCCATGTGCTGGAGGTTTGGTTTAGATCAGATACATGGTTTGGCCTCACAAACACAACCTGGTTCAACTGCCACAGTTGGCAACACCTGTCAAGAAGAAAACAGACGCGCCAAAAAATTCACAGCAAGACCTGCTTCTGTTAGCGTGTGGAAATGATCTTCATGAAGTAAACCACCACCAAACATCATCTTCCCGTGTAGAAATCCTCACTGCAGACTTTAGACAAAAATGGTGTCTTCTTAATCTCCTGTTTTCTGGGTTAGTAGTATGTTACTTTGCATCAGCAGCTCTGCACTTCCAGTCTTCTGAAAGAGCAAATTCCAAGTTAATCTTTGAAATGGTTGCACTGCTTTCATATGTGCGACATCCAGATAATCTCCCACCACAATCCACTTAAGGAACACAAGCTCTTACCACTTTATAACGGCGTGAATTGTCATTAAGCTGTTGAAGATGAGTATCTTCACAACAAGCAGTCTCAGAGTCAGCACAATCACAGTGTTTGTCCACACAAACATATCTGGAAATTGAACTACATAGAACAACACAGTCAATCTACAAAATGGTCACAGGGAGTTTTACTTATTGAAAGCACTATTATATTTTACCTGTCTCATTATCCTTTTCTTCATAGCAGGTCTCATCTTGATCTGAAATTGTTTTAAATTTAGGTGAAAATATGACAATGTTTTCCATGAAATTAGAATTTACCAAAAACACATTTAACATACTAATGATTCAACACATGACTGGTCATAGCCCAACCTGAGGACGAAATGTGCTGCCTCCTGAAGACTCTGGGGCGTCGTCTATGATTCACAGAGCAGCTGTACGCTGGCCAGTCACTAGTCGTCACCGTGATAATCGCCACAGCGCTGTGACCCCGATGCTTCCCTTTTATTGCAACATTGACAGGTAAGTTGTGACCTCTGGAAGGTGACCTCCAACTGACTTCTAGGTGTCCTCTCCTGAGGTCACTCACCATACAGACCAGCAGTGTCCAGCCCAACCTCTGCCCTGACAAGTGGACCGGAGGGGCAAGAGATGCCAGCACATGGCCTTTGACCCCACCTGAACCAGGCAGAGGTGAAGAAACAGAGTAGATCAGTGGTTGAAGAAGTAATTCTACTCTTTCCTAAAGCAGAAGTAGCAACAGAGTAAAAGTCCTGCATTTAAAATATACAGCAAAAATGCCTTAAAGGATCAAAAGTAAAGCTATTTGAAATAAGCCATAGTAAACTAATGGCTTTTCAACAGTTTGTTTCATCTACACTCATATTTGCTAATTGATTTAAATATTTAGACTGTTTTATGTAGTTAAGTACTGAATTTACAAAGTACATAATTTGGGCCACAAAAGGATAGGAAAGACTAGTATTAATTTTTTTCTGTTGCTTCTCTGGAGGAACTGGGTATTTGACGTTAAACATGGATATTTTTGCATTTAAATTAACACGTGTACATGTGGCGTTTTGCGCATTATACAGTATTTGCAATTTTGTATCATATGTACATGATCAATTTGAACCAACACTGTTGAATAAAATTTTAAACAGTAGTGTATGACTACAAGAAGCACCAAAGTCAATATAAATATTAAGCCAGGTTTAAGCCAGTTTAGTATTTTACTGGAGAAAATGATAAACAATTACTCAAAAGTTTGAAATGGGAGTAAAAGAGACAAAATCAGTAGAAGTAAAACGTAGCATTAATGGGAAGTATCTCAATATTAAACCTGAACACATTAGTGAGTAAAATGTACTTAAAAGTTGATGCAGCTTAGTGAGTTTTCCTTTCAACACCTAATGAATAAATTCAACACAAAAATCCTTAGAAGTTAATATTCGAAACAAATCCATTCATGTATAAACAATGAAAAGCCTGTACCTGTCCATAAGCAGATGATTGGAAGGTAAAAGAGACCCCTGGATGGTTTCATCATGTCTGTTTCAGTTGAAATGACTTTTATGTTCAGAGATCACAGCCTGGTCTATGTGTGTGTGTGTGTGTGTGTGTGTGTGTGTGTGCGTGTGTGTGTGTGTGTGTGTGTTCCTTTACACTCTTGTTGTGTATGTGTAAGTACATGTGTGTGCAGTTTGTGGAATGGGAGCATGCCTTTGGCTCTGCCTGGAGCACTGCATTATGGGGCTTGTCATGTTTCATTGTGGTGACCTTAAACTAACAATGGAGCCCCCCACCCCACCCCATACACAGACATAGTGAGTAAGTAAAAGACAGAACACACAGTGAGGTCTTCCACTAATGAAGTCAGTGAATCAGGACAGTAACGTGGACAGTGGTAACTCTATGGTGACTTGTTGAAAGAGCTGGAGAGACCTGACACCTGCTCACGGCTGTTAGATCTGAGGTGAGAAACTGATCATATCAACACACACCCAAAGCATTAGACAACACCTGCAATGACTGTCAGAAAACAATAACAGTTGGTCTGTGAATGAAGCTGTTACACCTGCTACTGAAGTGTCTTTTTGATTTTTCCTTCTAGGTCGAAAGTACCTCTGAATTAATGTTTTAATTATTTTCAGGTCCATAAGCAAAACTGAATAACACAAATTAAAAACCCTAGTCTGTATTTATAACAGACTAATCACTCTGTCTGGATCTTCTAAAAAAGACCTTACAGAACACTTTCCTAAACAACAGGTTAAACTGTCATTTGGTTGCCTCTGCCCATTGTTTCTCTCTCTCTCTCTCTCTCTTTCTCTCTCTCTCTCTCTCTCTCTCTCTCTCTCTCTCTCTCTCTCTCTCACACACACACACACATACGCACACACACACATTGTCCGTTTATTTGCATCAGCAGTGGGTGGAAGCTTAGAAGAGAAAGTGAAAGCTAACAGAGGAAATGGAGGAAAAGGGGAGCTAGAACGAGCGAGGTAAAAGCATACTTACATTCCTGTGAAAACATTAATCTGAATAAAACAGGACAGCGGTTTGGCGACTGTAAATCTTGTAACAATAACTCATCTGCTGTAACAAACAGAAGCTTTAGTGTCCGCTTGGGCCAGTGTAACCTCATGTGAACCACACTCCTGCAGCTGTTGTCACCTCTCAGTTATAGCTGTGTGCAAGCATCGCTTGGTCCACATGGAAAATCATGTGGTCCATTTGTTTGTGTGTCCTTCAGTGGGAGATATACTGGGTTCAGAAACCAGTGTGATACTCACAAGGTCCGGAAGTAAAGTATGATTTACCCTTGAGCTGCAAACAACAAGCAGCTTTTGGAGTTACACAAGAAAAGCCAGAGAGAAGAAGAATTCATATTTTTTTCAGTTTGGTGATTATTGTTTATTCCAATTAATGTTTAGCAGTAAGTATTAATTCAAGATGTCCATGTTTCACAGTAAAGGTGACCTTTGGTGCTGTAACTATAATCAGGAAATTGGCTGTAGGAGCCAGACTATGAGCCCAGATAACACAGATTAGTTTTTACACATTTTTAAAATATATGGCATTTTAACCTGTAACCTGTTATTATCTCTTCTAAATCATCCTCTTCTTTATTTCAGGTTTAAGAGAACGCCATCTGATCACTTGCTTTGGTTTCCTTCAGCTTATCTGGCAGGTTTTGACAAATTGACAAATAACATCAGCAGGCTTTCAACGCTCATGTGTGGATGTGAGCAGGAGCTTTCAGTATCAGCTGTCAGCCCATCATTTGGGTTGACTTTTTAGTAATTCTGTGACTGAAGGACATTCCATCTACAATGGACCTGGTGAAGCTCTTTGTGATATCTGTACTCCATGTTTGTCTGGTTGGATGTCAGTCCACTCAGAGTTCACAACAGGCATCACGCCCTCATCCTCCCTCAGGAGGTTCAAGTAATCTGTCCTTCCCCTGGAGTCGCCTGCGCCTGCCGAGGTACTGCCCATGTTCATTTTTAAGAGCCGCAGAAAAGAAATTGAAAAGAAAATTGCCTTTCTGGGTTACTGAATAAAAATCCGAATGTGTCTCTTCATTTTAGGTACATTATTCCAATTCACTACCACCTCCTCTTGCACCCCAACCTCACAAGTCTTAGTTTTACTGGGTCAGTGCAGATCCAGATTGATGTCCAGAACAATACAAACTGGGTTGTACTACACAGCAAGGGCCTGCAGATCTCTAAGGCCACAATCTTGGACCAGAACTTTGAACATCTCTCTGACCAGGTAATGAATAAAATTTCAAGATATTGGTGAGAACTACGGAGTAACTGATAATAAAATGCTGTCACGATGTGTTACTGAATGCAGTAATGGTTTTATGATGTTGGAATACAACTGAAACAATACGAGAGCTGAGAGGAAAAATATACAGTGTTCCTAAAGGGACAAAGAAACAGGAATTATGTATTTATTCACTACATATTAATGTCAGTTTCATAGAAATTGACAGATGAAATCATCATTATATAGAAGTGTAAATAGTCTCACCTTAGTGCTACTTTAACACACACAACTTCGACAATACCCATTTGAATCCGCCCTTTAAGTAGTGACCCTGATTAATCAAATAAGAAAAATAATTGTTTAATATTAGGAATGCTGGGTATCATTTGGTACCAGACCAATGTGATGTATTTACCTCTTTTATTTCAGACAAGTTGTTACTACAGATATAAAATGCATTGGGATCTCTTTATATATATATATCAGTTAAAACTAAATCAGCTTATAAAATATTTGATCATATTCTATTTTTCTCTCCTCAGGTTCTTCCTGTTCTTCATAACCCTTCCCATGAGCAGGTGGGCATTTTCTCTCCCAGGGTGCTTAGCAGCGGTCAGAAGTATTTCCTGTATATTGAGTTTGGGGCAGAGCTCTCAGAAAAATTTTTTGGATTCTACAAAAGCACATACAAAACCAGCACAGGAGAGACAAGGTAAGGCCAGTTTTACTGCTTAAATTTTTTTAATCTGCAGCACATTGTGTATCAGCGACTGTCTCTTTTCAGAGTCTTAGCGTCAACTCACTTTGAACCCACAAGCGCTCGGCTGGCTTTCCCATGCTTTGATGAGCCAAGTTTCAAAGCCAATTTTTCTGTGAGGATTCGGAGGAGCCCAGAGTTTATTTCTCTGTCCAACATGCCTATTGTAAGTTTAAGGAATGTGCTATTATCTTACAAGTTGTCGTGTAACTTCAACAATAAAAAGGTTTCATAAAAGATCTGTCTGTGTTTTAGGTTAAGACATTGGAGATCAGCGGTGGTCTCCTTGAGGACCGGTTTGTTCCAAGTGTAAAGATGAGCACATACCTCGTAGCCTTTGTTATTTGTGACTTCAAATCTGTCACTGCAACAACATCCTCTGGTATTCAGGTATTGCCCTACACACAGGCTTTCATTTCTATGTTCAAACATTATTTTCACTAAAACGTGTGTCTTTTTTCTCTGTTGTTCTACTGTAGGTTTCCATCTATGCTGCCCCTGAGAAGTGGCAGCAAACCCACTATGCCCTGAAGGTTGCTGTCAAAATGCTGGACTTTTTTGAAGAGTATTTTAACATTCGATATCCATTACCTAAACAAGGTGGTGCCTTTATGTGTTCAAGCCAGATGGCACATCCTTATTCACAGTAGATATTACATTTATTTTGTCTCCTTCCTGACCTGTGTTTTCTCTTTTCTCAGATTTGATAGCTATCCCAGACTTCCAGGCAGGTGCGATGGAGAACTGGGGTCTGACCACCTACAGAGAGACCAGCCTTCTCTTTGACCCCCTGACATCCTCTGTTTCGGACAAACTCTGGGTTACCATGGTGATTGGACATGAGCTCGCCCATCAGGTTGGAATGAGAAAGAGTGTCTGACTATTATGACTGGAGCTCGTACATCACTGTGTAGCAGTAGTCACTCTGTTGGAGATGTAGTCAACACAAATTCTTATCTAAAAACATGGGCATAGATAGATAGATAGATAGATAGATAGATAGATAGATAGATAGATAGATAGATAGATAGATAGATAGATAGATAGATAGATAGATAGATAGATAGATAGATAGATAGATAGATAGATAGATAGATAGATAGATAGATAGATAGACGTAGATGTACAATGTTTATCCCAAACTGGGAAATTATAGTGTAGCAGCAGCACAGCATGACACACATACAGTAACAATAGAGTACCACAGCACACATGGGCAAAAAAAAGAAAAACAACACAAAAGCAAGCACTGTACATTATAAATTAGAAGTATAAACGACCTTTCCACTTCGAACCACTGTTGAGTCATATTTACCTTTGCAGAAACCTTCTGATTTTCACACTATTGTATCATAAGTTGGTGTGTGATCTGAAAGATATGTCAAATCATTTAAACAGGGTACAATAGATAAGAGACAGAGGCATTTATGAACCAAACAAATATGAAAATACACTGTTGCCTGTAAAGTTGAAATTTTTGTTTGTTGAAAATTTTGTTTTCAGACACATTTATTGTTTTTTCCTATTTTTACACATCGGTAATCACCTTTGACTTGCTGCAATGATTGCACACTGAGTCTCAGTTACACTTTATCCATCAAGAATAAATGACATTGTCACAATCATTTCATGAGAAGAGGTAAAACCAAGGAGTGGGTGAGCCACAAGTATTTAATTTTCTCTATACACTCTATACACTTTTTCAGATGTACTTTATCATAGACAGTACTCAGACAGGAATTTTGCTGTCAACATTATTTTCATGTCTCTATGAAGTAAAACACACAAATTATACATGATAACATATAAATATATATAAACAAACAAACAAATAAATAAATATATTTATAGTTACAGATTTTAAAATTAATTAACCCAGAATCTTTATTTGTCAGTATATATTCTGCACATGGACATTCACACTGAAACTGAACTTTTGAATTGACTGAATTGAACTGTACTAGCTGAACATGCAGGAATACACCACACACACACACACACACACACACACACACACACACTATCAGGTGCCTGGGGAGCCCATGCGGGGTTAAGTGCCTTGCTTGAGGGCCTTCAGTTACAAGTTGATTCTTCAACCTTCTAGACCATGGCTTCTCCCTGTGGAAACATTGTTACATTTCCAGACCTGAAGGACATTCTTGTCCAATAACATGTCATGACATTCTGTGTTTCTGTGGCTGTTTTTACATGATGTATCTTTATTTTGTAATTTACTTAATACTGAACTTTTATTCCCCAGATGGGAATCTTTGCACTAATGAGCTTTATAGAGCGTTTAACTCAAGTCTCTTCGGCAGTGGTTTGGTAACTTGGTGACCATGGAGTGGTGGAATGATATCTGGCTGAATGAAGGATTTGCCCGATACATGGAGTACATCGCAGTTGAAGCCACTTACCCTGAACTCAAAGTGGTACGTGTTTTATTTAATCTGAAAGGTAGCTTTGTTTATTTGTACTGATTTTAAGAACAGGACACAAATGCTGATGATGTTCCATGTTCCATAATCTTGCAGGAGGAGTATCTGCTACACACATGCTTTGCAGCAGTTGGCCTCGATTCTTTGAACTCCTCTCGGCCAATATCGAGCACAGCAGAGAACCCAACTCAGATCAAAGAGATGTTTGACACTGTCTCCTATGACAAAGTATGGTTTCAGTCATGAATGCACTTTGACTTGCAGACAATTACTCTCTTCAGTTCTGACTGTTCTAGTCCTGTTTAAAGCTGGGACAAAACCCAGTAAACATACATTTCTCACTACATAACTGTGTTTATATTACTGTGCAAAATTACATATTTTCATATTTGTGGCTAACAATGCTAAGACTGTTTCTGTCCTTTCTTCTGCCAGGGAGCATGTGTCCTGCATATGCTTCGGTACTTTCTGACGGATACTGTGTTCCAGAGTGGGATAGTACGATATCTCCGCAAATACAGCTACAGGAATGCACACAACCAAGATCTATGGGACACTCTGGCCAATGTAAGAATAACACATATACGTAGCATTATACACAGCAATGTAACAATGTCACAATGTAATAAACTGCATATGCATAAAATCTGTTTGAAAATCAGGGTAAGACTTAATTTTATACCTATGTGAAGTTGTTTTTGTTGTTACTCTTGGTTGTCACTTTGTGTCCTGCATTTATTCAATGAAAAACTGACAATATACATTTACAATCGATGAGGTGAAAACCCGAAGGTAATAGATAAATGCAAACATTCATTTCTTCTTCAGTTGTTCTGTAATTGTCCTTTAAAGGCCTGTTTCTGAATGTTTTAGACCATGTATTCATCTGATTAGTTTTGTATTACTGCCAGCTATTTGTTTAGTTTTTTAATTTGCTTGTTTTCTTTCCAGTCAGGCACTTATTAAAATGCATTTTATTATAGTACAAAATTCAATTAGCTGTAAGTTAGTGGATGTTTGTCTTCAGTTTAATCTAATTTAATTACAGCAGTTTTAATTGCACTCAAATATGTTATCTTTTTCCAATTTTCTAATGCAATTTAAAATGCTGAGAAGTACACACAGCCTTGCTAGGCACCAATAGTGAAGTATTTAAAAAAGCAGAAATTGTTTTTCATTGTAATTGATTTTTAACCTCAAGCAAATTTAAAGTGCATTAAATAAAGTACTGCATTTTGTTGCTCAGACGTGCTCAGAGGAGGACTTCATCTCAGGAAAACACTGTTACATTAGCAGCCAGGCTTCAAAGAATGCTGTGAGTAGATGAAGAGCAATTCATTGATGTGATTTTCCCACAATGTAAAAGATTATGACCTGTGGTCGATTGCCTTGAACTATGGCAGCGGCCGATTGATTGTGTACTGCTTCTCTTCACTTTCTGTTATTATTTTTTGTTAACTTTCTGCTGTCGACTGTATGTGCTAATGTGGTTGCATGATTTGATTTCCTGATTGTCTCTTTTAGTACCTGTTTGTGGGGGAACACCTGAACCTGACAGCCATGATGAGCACCTGGACTTTGCAGAAGGGTATTCCTCTCATAACTGTGACTAGGAAGGGGTCTAAGCTGATGTTTAGGCAGGACAGGTTCCTGAGGACGGTCCTGCCTACAGACCCTCTCTGGTACTCACTGCAACAAGGGTGAGTACACTCATGGAAGTTTTTTCTGTTCTATTCTACATTGCTCTCATAATCTAGCTCTCATCATCAAATTTTGATGTATTAGTAACTCCCAGGGCTTACTTTTAGATCTTATAACTTAGATTTTACTTTTGTAGCTTCCTTTGGCATATTCCCCTGACGTACAAGACAGATGTTTCTAATGCAGTTCACAGACATTTAATGACCAAAAAAACAGGTAAGAAGAGAAAGAAACAATCTACTTAAAACACCTCGATGGCTGGTGGCTGTCCCATAATTTATGTTGTATTTTTGTTATTTGTGTGCCCTACAGACAGTGTACATATTGGGGATGACATCAGCTGGGTGAAGGTAAACACTGACATGACTGGCTATTATGTGGTTCATTATGAGGACGGTGGTTGGGATGAAATAACCAAAGTCCTGAGGGAAAACCACACTGCTCTGAGCTACAAGGACAGGACTCACTTGATACATAATGCAGTTCAATTAGTCACGTAGGTATACATGTGTGTGTGAGAGAGATTTATGTCTGTTTGTTTATGTTTGTAGTTTCACACAAATATGCAAGCAGCTAACCTCTAAAATAATTGTATTATCTCTATCTGCAGAGCAGGTCATCTGCCGCTCAATAAAGCCCTAGATCTGATTGGTTATCTGCAAATGGAGACACACACAGTGCCTCTCCTGCAAGGTTTGGGCTATCTGGAGGCATTTTACTCAATGATTGAGAGACGGAATGACCATAATCTGATGCACAACCTGGGGGTAAGAGGTCAAACATATGCCAGAGTCAGTATACAGTACTATATGAGTAGAGGTGTGATGTGGTGTCTCTGTCACTTGTGTGTCAGAGGCACATTCTGGGGTTTTTCCGTGGCATCATTGACCAGCAAACATGGAGTGACAGCGGCTCTGTGCTGGAGCGGCGGTTCAGATCAGAGGTCCTTTCACTGGCCTGTCATCTGAATGATCAACCTTGTCTGGAACAAGCAAAACAGAGCTTCAAAAACTGGCTTCAGTCCAATGGAACTCTAAAGTCAGTCTGTTTATATTACATTATAGCACAAAACCACAAAACTGCAATATTTTCTTCTTTGATGCTCCACGGTATAATTTATGTTTTATCATGTACTTCTACATTTTTGCTTGTGTTCACTTTAGTCTACCTACTGATGTGGCTGAGACAGTGTTTTCAGTCGGAGCACAGGATGAACACGGCTGGAATTCACTCTTCTACACATATACCACCTCTCTCTCTGAAGCACAAAAACACAAAATCATGTCTGCTTTGGCCAGCACCAAAGACACTAACAAACTGCACAGGTACATTTTTTTTCCATTGGTTTTTGCACAAGGGTTATGGTGCCACCATGTGGCAGAAGAAGTTATTTCAGGTACATTTTCTGCTGCATTAGGGGACCTGTTTTGTTTTGGGTCATTTTAAATCCAGGTTGGAAATATTTCTCTCTTCATGTATCTATGGTGAGGCTCTAGAGCTTTCACTCTGTTCTTAATTTAATTCCTCCTTATTCCATATTCAAGTATGGATATTATTCCATTGTATTACTATTCATGTATTTTATGCTTCTAAATATTCCTTTTGTTAATGTAAATCACCACTTTATACTATATAGACTGTTTGAGCCATGGGGCATTAACACAGCAGTTTATTGTGTGTGTGTTTGTAATGCAGACTGCTGGAGCTGGGTCTGGAAGGGAAGGTGATTAAATCCCAGGAGATGTCGGCTCTTGTGCTGAAGGTGGCTGGGAACCCACGGGGCATCACCTCGCCTGGAACTTTGTCAAAAAGAACTGGAACAGACTGGTTCAAAAGTTAGTTCAACATGAAATAGACATGTGATGATATGAACATATCTTGACCCTGGACTTTAAGGAACAGTTTAAGGCTACCACAGCCTTAAACAACAGTGTGTGTAGGAAATACTGTGTTACTATTCTCTTCTCTTTCTGGCTCTGCAGGTTCCAGTTGGGCTCATCTTGTATTAGAAACATCCTCATTGGCACCACCGGCCACTTTACAACTCCAGAGGAACTCACTGATGTAAATGCACTGTGACCATATTAACTCATCTATTAGTCACTAGGCATTAGAGAGATATACTGATTTATACTGATATTGATACTATTTTACTCCATTATCCATTTTTAGTTATCTTTATTTTTATGTGCATGAATGAATATATTGATTATTATGTGTTTATTTGACTGATAGATGCAGCTCTTCTTTGAGTCCATCAAAGAGCAGATATCTGAGCTGAGAGCCGTTCAGATCGCCCTGGACAATGTGCAGAAGAATATTCGCTGGATGCAGAGGAACCTGGAACCTCTACAGAACTGGTTAAATGAACAAATGAAGACAGCACAATGAGAGGTGGTGGTTGATGGACAAACATTTGAATGTTTTTTAACATAGATGTGGGCTTTTATTCTGATTCTGGAAATACCTCAGAATAACAGAGAGTTTTATTAAATACATTTTTTAATTTACTGGGGCTTTATTTTGTCAACTGAATTCCCTTCATTGTGTGATGTTTTGATGATATTAAGGTTAAGTCTTGGTTTAAAGGTATTTAGGAATTACCCTTTGATAAGAGGTAAAGCTACAAACTATAAATAGGCCAGAGTCACAAGAGAGGTTAGGTTTAATGTTTAGGATTGACTTTCACAGAATGGGTTTGAAATGTGTGTAGTCTATACAAGGGATTCAGTCAAACACAAGCCTGGGCCCTTCATATCCCATATTCTCCATGTGTTAAATCCCTTGTGTACTTTATTTCTATTCTTTTTTTTAGTCTTTATTCTTTTTTTCTGAGATCCTCATAATTTCCAAAAGAAACTTTTTAATGTATGTTTTTACAAACCAAAATCCAAAAACAATGCAGTGATTTGCAAATCTCATAAACCCTTTTTTTTTTTTTTAAATTCACAATAAACCATTGAAAACATACTAAGTGTTTCAGATGAGAAAATGTGCAGTTTTATGACAAAAAAATAAGGTCATTTTGAATTTAATGGCAGTAAAATATAACAAAAAATTGGGATGGGGCCATGTTCACCACTGTGTAGCATCCTCTTACCTATAATAATAATAATAATAATAATAATAATAATAATAATAATAATAATAATAGACAGACAGACAGACAGATAGATAGATAGATAGACTTTATTGATATCAAAATAGGAAAGTATAGTGCAGCAGCAGCAGCATAACACACTGTAGAATAGGATATAGAAATAAAAACATACAATACAGGAGTAAACACACGATATATAATAAATTCTAAGTATAAGGAGAGAACTGGTAAAAAAAAAAGAAAAAAGATCAAATAGAATTGTTGCATGAATAACGTTAAAGTACTGAGTGGAAACGGGTATATGACCAGGTTTACACATCAAGCAGAGATGAGTTTATGATACAGTGTGATGGAATGTGGCAGGAGAGCTTTCCACCATCTGTCTTTTCGACAGCACACCTCATACAGTCTGTTGGAGAAGGTGCTCTGCAGTCTGTCCAGTGTGTGATGAGAGGGTGCTCATCATTACTGTCTATGATGGAGATCAGTTTCTTTAGAGTCCTCCGAGATCATATGCTAATTTAAAATATCCAGAAGATTCTTGGTCCGAGGAAAAGCATTTATTGAGATTTAATTAAATACATGTTGACCTTACAGGACAAAATGTGTATGTGCGTGAATATATGCTTTGCGGTATGACCACGCCCCTTATAACGCTGTCCAATCGGGTATCAGCAGAGGGGAGACTGTCAACAACTGGTCCGAGAAGCAGGAAAGTATCATTTGGTCTTCGTTAGTTTGTCAAGCCTCTTAGAATTGCATTTGTTTACATTTGCTGTTTTTCTGTGATTCAAAGCCATTTCTATTATATTTATTCAATAGTTTAAGTAGCAGCTATGTAGGATAAAGTTGCTTAAATCAACCAGTTAGCCTAATGAATGCCTTTCAGTCAGTTACAGTTGTCAGAAGTTGGCTAGTTTCATGCTAGCTAGTACGTAGCTAACGTCAGTGGAGTGAGAATAGGCTGCTATTTATTGTGAGCGTCCGATAGCCGATAGCCTGCGGTAGACAGTGTCCAGCTCCTTAAACGTTACGCCTGTAAAGCAGCCGAAACGTGCGGAGGGTACCTTATATTGAACGCCGGGAGCTATTTTAAATAACCAACAATGGATCCATTCGACAGCAACAGTACAGGTAAGGAAAGAAGATGGTAAGCAGTAACATGAAGCTAACAGAAGCAGGCCAGCTAATAACTAACATGACATTAGCTGCAGCTTCACTGGACGTGACATTCATTCGAGGACACATGTTGAGGGGATTCGGTCTGACTTTTGACCAGTTAAATGGAAGCTGCGTTTTTGTTTTTATGAGAAGCTTCTTATATTCTGATAGAAATTTTCATGAGGTAACGCCAGTGTTGACAATCCCTCAGTGGTGAAACATTTTACTGTAAATTACTTTCCTTGAAGCCCACAACAAACTATGTGTTCATCCTGTGGTTTATATTCGTAATGCTTTCGTTTTCTTTGAACCGAAGAACTTCAACAACTGAGTATTGAGTCTCTGTTGTGTCAGATATGAAACCACTCTCTGTGCCCATTTTTATTTATTTATTATTATTTATCCTTTATTAGATAAAGGTAAAATCCCACTGAGATTGAGATCTCTTTTCCAAGTTGCTTGTTATAATTGCAGCATTTTTTTTTTAGTACAAGCCTGCCAGCTGCTTTATAACCACTGCTATGCTTTCAGGCTTTATTAAAGCAAACAAAAAGCCTTGTGCGTACACTTTAACAGCTGTCAGGAAAGCTCAATGCTCTGCTGTAGTTATATTGTTGTTATTGTTTAAAAGGTTTTGATTCTGAAGAAGTAACCACCAAATCAGTGCATTGTGACTTCCTTTTTTACTAAATGCTTAGTTGTAGCTTGACAACACTAACTCAGATTTTGCAACCATATTTTAATCAGAGAACGATGAGAAAGCATTAGGAGACACTTCCTTCCCATACTGTCTCTGTTTCATGGTCTATTGATAACAACGTTGTGTTTCAGAATAAGAGCCTTAAACACATACAGTATATTTAACTCTAGTTGTGAGACTCTATGTTAGTCTTGTACATGTTTTCAGTAAACACTTCAGAGCACAGTCAGCTGATAATATGTGTTATTGTTGTATTTACATCCAACCTTGACAAAAGTACATGACTTACTACTTATTCCCAGTTGCCAAAGGTGCTAATTTTTGTCTCACTGTAAACTGTTACATCGTAGTTTTCTTTAATAACTGTCATTATTATACCCTTACAACATAGCATAGCTGTTCAAAGTAGAGATGTCTATCGTTGACGTTTAATGTGGTCTTATTTTTTATCATATCCTCTTCTTGATATTGCACATGACCAACTACTTAGCTCCTAGTCTATTAATAGCATTTGTATCACAGCAGTGGGGATTAGAGAGACACAATAATGGCTCATACAGTCATATCCAAAAAACTGTAAAGGACAGATAAATTTACCTTGTGTGTACTTTGTGTTTTGGGACTTCTTTTGTGGAGTATAAGCTCAACATGGTTTACTGTCATTGTATCTATAAATATCGAACCCTGTAGGTACTTTCCTGTTTTTTGTGCTTTTCCCTTAAAATCTTTTCAAACTAAAACTGAAAATGTCTTCTTCACACCATGTAAAAATGACAGGAATGAGAGGCAGAATGGGAGGCTTACGCATTTTTACTACTTTCATTATTATTGAATTAAGAAGTTAAACATATCCCTGATTGTTTCAACAGTAATTTGCTGCTAGAGAATCACATGCACTGAGTAAAACAACACAATGCTTCTCCTCATGCTGGAGTAACGGTTTTATTTGTAGAAATGCAGATTATTTAACCTGTAGTCAAACATGGGCTGCTGATGGATAGTCTTTGTGCAAGTTTTGAAGGCATTATCAATTCAGTGCAGGTAAGTGGATGAGCTGTGAGGGAATTACAATGACATTTTTGTGTTAACAGGTGTCATAATACCTTATTTATGGTACAAGCAGTAATCTTTCTGGCATAATAAGCTTTTTTATCTAGGTCAAACAACTAGGAAATACTGTAGGTGGCTTACTAACAGGAAACTGAAGACACCCTATTTTGTAAGATGCGGCTTCAAGTTGCCTTCGTTTTCAGAGAAAATAACAACTCTTTGTGTTTTCTACTGGCTTTATGCCACAACTCTGTGTTGGAGCTTTAAACATTCAACAACACAATATATTTTACACTATTAACATACCAAACAAGTGTCACTGCGTGAAACAGAGTAATTTGTGTTCTCTCTTTTCCCCTCTCTCAGTTCCTCTTTTAAGGATCTTCTACCTTATTTCTCTTCCTCTTTATGTCTTAGATCGTGCTAACCTGCCAAGGAACATGATTGAGAACAGCATGTTTGAAGAGGAGCCTGACGTTGTTGACTTAGCCAAAGATTCAACAGCCTTTCCGGTACTTTTATGTGACTTGTGTCCACACATTGAGGATGTTAATCTCTTACAAGAGAATGTCATAATGTGAGCCTAATAGCTAAATAGAAGGAAACTCAACTGCTTTTTGGTTTTTCAAGCTATTTCACATTCCATCTAAGAGGCTTCCTCAATTCTAACTGAAAGGCAGGGAGTTATAGGTCTTTTTGTCTAAAATATTCACTCTAAGAAAAAAAACCTTCAAACACAAGCTGAGTCATATGGTGTTGTCTGATAGATACCTATATAACTAGAAACAGTAATTGTTTAATCGATGTAAAGAATAAACAACTGCTCCACAATGGCATAGTACAGGAGGGTCACTGCCTCTAATCAGGATCCTTACCAGTTTGTTTATGGTAAACTGGAACAACCCTCTCATGAAAAGGATTGTGATTCGGGGCACCACTCATCAGCCACATACACCGCTTTTTTGACATTGGTGTCTGGGCAGTTTTACACTTGAATTAGGTGATTTTTGGCAGGTAATGACCTGTAACATCTCTGTAAGTAATTCCACAGAGGTGAAATATATTGTACTCCCAACCAGTTCATTACAACTGAGAAAACATCTTGAATATGATGTGAAAAGCCATCAAAACCAAAAAGAAGGCCAGTATGTAAGTATTTACATGACCCGAATGACTGAAAACCTACACAGACAAACTCCTTAATATGCATAATTGTCAAGAATTATTTGCACCACATAGTTCATGTTGTTGCACCTGCTTTCATTGTTTAAACTGATAATAGGAAATGTTTGGGAAATAGGAATAAGTTAATTAGAGAGTAACCAACATTTGTGGATAGCCAGTGGTTGTAATTTGCAGACTTTCAGTTTACCATATATAACGGCTTTTTCTTTCACTGGTTTTTGTGTTTCCTGGAGCTTGTGAGAAATATTATTAGCAGAAGGTCATCTTTTATCTTTCTTCTCTATCTTCAGTATGTTGTGTCTGTTTTTAAAAATGAGCTGAAATGACCCATTTTTACCAACAAGGGCCATGTGACACATCATGAACCCCCTACTGAATTATGCACACTCAACCATCCATCTTTTATGTTAAAAACGTGTTTCTGAATTTGTTTTGTTTCAATAAACAGAAATGCTTCCCTGTCATCATTCTCTGTATGATATATGTCCTTTTACTATCCAGAGCTCCTTTCCTGCCTCTGTAAAGAGTTAAACTATCTTTTAGGTAACACTGCACTGCTCAGTTTCCCTGTAGAATATTAGCATATACTGTATGTGTCCTCTGCAGACGTTTCCAGCTCTTGACCCAGATGAGGTGGTGTATGAGCCTCGGAGCTCACGGCTGCTGGTGCGGGGCCTCGGAGAGAATGAGATGGATGAGGATGAGGAGGATTGCGAGTCTTCGGCCCGTCTCCTTGGCATGTCCTTCATGAATCGCAGCTCAGCTCACAGATCTACTTCCTCTCCTTATACCAGACAATCCCCACCCAGGTAATTACACTCAAAAAAAGTCCTCATATAGGATGCTGTGCAGTATGTGTGAAATGTTTTCTCACTTCCACGTAATGTGTTTTTGAATTTGATCACACAGAAAGTTCACTGAAAAGTATTGTTATTTTCCAACTTAAAAAGATTTTTAAAAATTTCCATGGAGCTGAATTTGCATTTGTAGAAGTTATTGTAACCATATGTTGTAACCATATGTTTCTCAGTTTTATAAAAATCTAAGCTTGCATGTGAAATTGTAGAGTGACATTTCTTTAAACTGCTACTGCTTTCAAAGTACTATGGAAATCTTTTTACAGTATTTGCATTATTATGCCTGTAATTTATCATTTATACATAACCACCAGTAGTTTTTGAGAATTACAGTTGCTTTAGCAGCAGACAGTAGTAACTATTAAATGTTTGCAGAAGGCAAAATAAATGTTAGTCATAACTGTGCAGTTTTACAGTATTAAGGCTTTTTCATAGTGACTTAAATGATAGATTGTTGACTGTTAATCTTCCAACGTGTCTTATGTTGAAGATTTCACTTCTGTTCCCAGATTATGTAGATAAAGAACACACATACTGTATGTAGGTGAAAGTGCAGGCATCATTCGTGAGAATTATCCTGCAAACTAAAGTTAGACAGAAATGTTGTTTCCGTACAGCAACCCCAGTTGACTGTACTACTATTTGTACTGTTATTATAAATCAGTCACTAATATTAAACTATACTTTATTTCAGGTCATGTTCACGACCCTCAGCACGTACATTGGTTGTGTGTGTGCTGTTCCTGGTGATAGTGGTGTCTATGACCATGGTACTGTACTTTTTACCCGAATGCACCTTCACCAAGGTAAACAAAACTCTTTATTAGTTTCATTAGTTAGTAGTGGAAATGTTTTGTTAGTATGTTTGGACTCATAAATATGTGATACTCAGTCACGTACCCATTCTTTTGGTTTTTTCACTCTGTCTTCCTCTTTAGTCAGGTTGCCGTAAACAGACCACTCCTGCTGAGCCAGTCTATCCTATTTCCACCAACGGTGAAATGTTTCCTTGGGCACAGCTACGGCTGCCTCAAAGCATACAACCTCTCAGCTATGAGCTCACCTTGAACCCTGACCTCGACAAAATGACGTTCACCGGTACCACTGTCATCACTATGACTGTGCGCCATGACACCAAGCGTATTGTCCTGCACAGTGCTAATCTAAACATTACCAAAGCTACCTTTAAGGTGGGTCTGCAACAGATTTAATATGTAATGTGTTTGTGTGTAGAAGTATTTTCATACCAAGTATAGATTTTCATGCAAGAATTTTTAACTGACATTTATAAAACTGAAAGCTTGTTCACCACTGAAGGAAATTATGGTGGGGAAAAATATCAATTTCACCACTCACATCCTTTGTTTTATCTGATGTTATCAATTATTGTATACAGCCCTTCCTTAGCAATGTATACACCATCTACTATATCAGTCGAGCACACCAATAGACTCTCTGCACTATTAGACTCTTACCTTACCTTCAGTGGAGTGAGATATTTCTGAGCCATTACATTACTTGACCACTGCAGAGCCAACAATATCATATTGGTTTGCAAAAAGCAGTTAAAAAAAAAAACTGAATGATTATGTTCTGAAATCACCCCTCTGAAACCCCTACTGCTTTTCTGTAGTTTCCTTTCTTACAGTGAAAGTTGTTTGAATAAAAATGGAACATAACAGCATAGATAATTTGAATCAGGTGCAGTTTGCACAAATGCCTTTGCAGATTTTCTGTTTTCATGCACTGTAGTTTTGCATTGTACTGGTGTGAAAGGGCTTTGAATGGCAATGTTGATGTCGCCTTGTCAACATATAGAATGGTAAACAAAGATTTATCTGTTTGCATATAGTTGAACAGAATGACACCTGATTGAATGTACTTGAACAGTGAAAATAGGTGGTCTTTATGCAACTACTGAAATTTTAAGAATATTAATAATATGAATATTTCTTTTGCTCCAGCTGGGTGATGGGAAGGCCACTGATGTGACTGTACTTGAGTACAAACCACGACAACAAATAGCAGTTAAGTTCTCAGAGGAGCTGAAGGCAGGCCAGCAGTGTGTTTTGACCCTCAATTACTCTGCCAATCTCTCTCACACCTATGATGGTTTCTACAATAGTTCATACAGTGACAAAGATGGAAACAAAAGGTATTTTGAATATTACTACTACTACTAATGTGTTCTCTTACTGAAACACTTGCTGCAGAGATCTGACTTTCTGACATGTGTTAAGTGTATTTTCACAGGTAACTTCATGATTTGTAGATAACAATTAAAAAACATATATTAAAAGCCTTTTAAATTAGTGCAATGTATTTATTTAATTGCACTGCCAAAATAATCAAACTGATCTCCATATTTTTCGTAGGGTCCTTGCTGCTACCCAGTTTGAGCCTCTATCAGCGAGGAAGGCCTTCCCCTGTTTTGATGAACCGTCTTTCAAAGCAACTTTTCAGATTAAAATCAGCAGAAAACCTGACTATATGACTCTGTCTAACATGCCTAAGGTACTTTCGGAATTAATTTTACTGTGTAATATTTCATTTTGCTAAATGCTATTGTACATTGCATTACAAAAGTACAACCTTCAACTGTGTCTATTTTTTACTTTTATGGTATGTAAGTTTGAAGTATTTAACAGCTCAATCAAAGAGTTCAAATGTAAACATGATCTGCTCACCAACATTCTTTAAGTGTAACTTAATTTATAAAAGAATAATAGGGTGTGTATGTATGTATTTATGTTTCAAGCATAAATTTAAAAAAATATCCTCTTTCACTGACAAAATACCAGATTTATTCTTCTGCATAGATTATTTTTTTTCTTATCAATACAGTAGTAACAACTCTGTTTTATGTTTTTTTTTTTTTTGCTATTTTAGCATAGGATCGATTGGGTCATAGCTGGAGTGACTTTTTGTAGTATAATTTGTTTTGTCGTCACGTTGTTTTCATGTTGTGTTTTTCAGGCTAAAACCACATCACTTCCCAGCGGTCTCCAATTAGATGAATTTGAAAAGACCAGTGTGAAAATGAGCACCTACCTAGTGGCATTTGTTGTTGCTAACTTTACTCCAATCAGCAAAAATGTCTCTGAAACTCTGGTAAGATGTGGTTCCTTTTTGTTGTCACTGGTGTTTAATACATTGCCTGTGTGATATCATCGACAAAACAAATGCAGTTTGTATTGGGCCAGTATTTTTATGTTTGTGTGGTGCTTTTGTAGGTTTCTGTTTATTCTGTGCCGGAGAAGAAGGAGCACACTGAGTATGCTCTGGACACAGCTTGTAAACTACTGGAGTTCTACAATAGCTTCTTTGAGATTGTCTACCCTTTAAAAAAACTAGGTGGGGAAATATAAGTACTAAATAATCGTAAATAGTACGTGCTCTATTAAAAATTTTGTCCCTCCCTGATTTACCCTCAATGATATGTTCTCTTTTGTCCACATAAGACTTGGTTGCCATCCCAGACTTCCTGGCAGGAGCGATGGAGAACTGGGGTTTGATCACCTTCAGAGAAACCAGCCTGCTGGTGGGAAAACAGTCTTCTCTTTTGGAAAAACAAGTTGTCGCCTCAGTCATAGCCCATGAGCTCGCCCACCAGGTAGCCGTGTGAGCCTTTGTGTTTGTGAAAGCATCATCCACAGTGAATATGCCCCATGTTCTTGACTAATAATTTGCTGTTTTTGTTCAGTGGTTTGGAAATCTGGTGACCATGAGCTGGTGGAATGACCTGTGGCTTAATGAAGGCTTTGCCACTTACATGCAATACATGTCACTACAGACAGTTTTGCCTAAACTGGACATTGTAAGTTCACATATCTGTCTTGTATGTTGCTTCTTGAATTCTTTGAAACTAGGGATATAACTGATGCAAAACCAAGATCAAACATGTTATGCAAACATCCACAATCTCAACTTGTGGTTCTCCTCCCAACCTGTTGCCACTGCTGTTCCTCTCATTATATTACATTATTAACACATTTTTCATGTCAGCGGTCACACTTACACATGTAGATCATGAAACTATATTATTACTCTATTTGAAGTAATGTCATGTCAAATGCTTTAAAAATAAAAACACATTACCCCTATGTTATAGTTTTCAAACTGCATTGTGTGACTATTTTTGGTCATGTGACACATGTAACTGGTCTTAAGATACATGTACAGGAGGTCCTCGGGTTACGAACGAGTTCCGTTCCTACGCTGGCGACGTAACCCGAATTTTTGCGTAAGTCGGAATTAACCCTTTAATACCCCCTGTCCTTAATAATGGTCGCCACGGTCGACCGACTGAAGCCTAAGGCTTTACCGATGTTCGTCGGCGTCTCGCCATTCTCTGACCTTTTGATGATTTCCAGCTTCGTTTCCATCGTAATGGCTTTCCTCTTGGCTGGACCAGCATTGCTAGAAGATCCTGCTTTCTTTTTTGGGGCCATGATGTGAAAAAGGAGGGTGAAAAAGGCGAGGATACTGAGAAAATTACGGAGCACAAACACAGACGCTCTACACTATGGGGCTGGAGACAAAACGGCAGACGAGACTCAGGCGTCGTAAAGTCGAAACAGCGTAGGTCGAGTACCGTGTAACCCGAGGACCTCCTGTATTTCTTGACCGTAGTTTAGTTAATTTTTGTGGTGTTATTCATAAAGTTATTCTATCTTGATTTGTTATTTACTCTTAATATTCCAAATTCAAGTTAATTTCATAAACCCTTAAATATTTTAACCAGTTGTTTCTCATTCAACCCCATAAAGAAACAACAAAAACCCAAGCCGCTGGTATGGAGAACTGTTATAGCCCCTATCTAAAACACCCAACTGAAACAGATATTGTTCTCTGTTTCACTTTTATTTAGTTGCTCTGTGTGCCTCTACTCACACTGATTGTTTCTTGTTGTTTGTAGGGTAATTTGTTCCTGGATGTTAGATTCAGAGCTTTGGAGAAAGATGCACTAAACTCTTCTCATGCTGTGTCGACTGAAGTGAATACACCAGAACAGGTGGAAGAGATGTTTGACTCTGTCTCCTATGAGAAGGTTTGTCTTTGGAAACTTCATGTATAATACAAGTCTATGTGTACTTTAGCTTTCTATTTTATGTGACCATCTATGGATTTGTGTCTTTTCATTCAGGGTGCATCTATTCTCTTGATGCTGAACGCCTCCCTCCCAGGGGATCAGCAGTTCAGAAAAGGGATCATACAGTACCTAAATCAGTTCAGTGGACTCAACACTGACACTGACAACCTCTGGAACAGCCTTACACAGGTAGAGCTGTATGTTTACAGTTCTCTTTTTGACCTGTCATTGTTTGACATTTTTCTGCTACTGTGTGACCAATTACTTAGGCCCTCTAAGTTGGACTCTGGCTAAAAATGCTGAGCATCAGCCCCATTTATCTGAGTGAGACAGAGCACACACAGTAGATTGTATAATTACTGACACAAGGGCTTGAACCTGATGCCCTCAGATGAAGGGCAGTCTGCCAACTCATTATTTCCCCCTGTTGACTCTGTTCATGCATTGCTTGCACCTGCACAATACAGGCATCTGTAAGGATTAAAACATTTTTTACCCGCAGAGAAGTCAAAATAAGGGTGTGTGGTTAATTTAAGGGGTCATTTTTGATCTATAATAAGTCCAGTTTCAACTGTGTGAGCATTTGTGTGTTTATACAAGAGGGTGAAAACACTCATTTTTGCTTCTGTCTAAATGTACAGGGTGGGGAAGCAAAATTTACAATATTTTGAGGCAGGGATTGAAAGACAGTGTATGACCAATTAGTTTATTGAAAGTCATGAGAATTTAAATCTTCAAATCATATTTACTGCATTTCTAACGGTCTTGTTGTCTACCTCAAGTTCAATTGACATTTTTCTCATGGATTTGGTAGGATCCTTTAGGATTTTGGATTTGAGAGCTTTAATAAAAGCTTTGGTACGTTTTTTGTTGCTTCCTCCACTTCCAGACTTTCTCGTAATAGTTTTGCTCATAGTCATTCTCTTCTTTACATTATAAACAGTCTTTATGGACACTCCAACTATTTTTGAAATCTCCTGTGGTGTGACGAGTGCATTCAGCAAAGCACACACTCTGCTTGACGTTTGCTTTCCCGATTACTCATATGGGCAAAAGTTTCTGAAAAGGTATGGATAATAGTGTTAGGTATGATTATGACATCAATATATGTTTGGTTTCAAAACAATTGACGTAGTGCCTGCTGAGAAAAAACAACTAAATGTTCATTGTAAATTTTGCTTCCCCACCCTGTAACAGTTCATGTCTTTACAAGTTTTGCTGCAAATCATAAAAAAAAGTCTTTACAAATCTAAAATATTAGTATACAAGTCAGAAGAACAGTAAGAGTAAACTTAACAGTAAAGTGTAAAAAAAAAAAAGCTTCCTGAAAACACCTTCCATCACCCAGTATTGTTTTATATTCACATTAGGAGCATCACCAAAGTTAGACTCAGGTTTTCCTTCATGTACTGTTTTCTGTTTGCTATGAAAAAGCTCTTAAGTTTGCATTTATGATGTTGTTAAAAACAGGTTACAAAGACTTAAATATAGCTTATTCATACCGAAAGAAACTGTATGTTTTAAAAACCATTTTGGGATTTCACTTTGGAAATAAATGTTTGTTATATCGTCAGAATATAGATAAAATGTTTAAGATAATCACCACCGTAATTATATTATTAGCTTTTGTTTTGTTCTCAGGTTGATGTCTCTACTCAGCACCAAAATGTGTCCGAGATGATGAGCTCATGGACTTCACAGAAAGGCTTCCCATTGGTCACTGTAGACCGCAAAGGGGATCAAGTTACCCTCACACAGGAACACTTCCTGCTCACTTCTGACAACGCCACGCATACTTCCAGGTGAACTACATTACAACACACAATCACACATCATAGAAATATACTAGAATCTGGAGCTCATTATGTTCTGCACTTTCCATAGCTTGTGGCATATCCCTGTAACTTACATCAATGACACATGTAGTCTGGCCCCTGACTGCAAACAAGTGTTCACTCTGAAGACCAAGTCAGGTAAAACATACAGTTGTCAGTCTTGGGTACTGTATCACATGGTACATGGTATCAGAATGTGTCTATTCATATGTTGTTGTTGTTGGTGTTTTTTTTATTTTTTTATCAGAGACGCTTAAGGTGCCACAAAGTATAAAATGGTTGAAGCTGAATCACGGGAATACAGGCTTTTACATTGTTCACTACGGAGATGATGGTTGGGCTGCTCTTATAGATGCTTTGATCAACAATGTCAATGTTCTTACGCCTGAGGATCGAGCCTCCCTGATACACAACATGTTTGCTCTTTCCAGGTACAAATTCAATAAAGAATGAGAGGATTATATTTTTAATGCATACGTTTGATTTTTATTATACTTTCTGTCTCTCTTTCCTCTCCTTCTTTGTGTTATAGACTGGGACGTGTGTCCTTCAGGCAGGTCCTCAGTCTGTTAAACTACATGACCAATGAAACTGAGACTCCTCCTGTCACCGAGGCCTTGTTACAGCTCAACAATATTTACAGACTGCTTGACAAAAGACAGGAGACAGATTTTGTGTCTCGTATGAAGGTATAGTGCACATTAAATCACTATGTGATGATATGTAAACTAAAAACTAATAAGTTACCCTCTGTGGTAAAGTGATTTTTTTATGTATAAAATAATATTACAAATCACTGGTTAGCCTTAAGGCCTTTTACACTGTGTACAACCTCATTGCAAGGAAAATTCACCCCGAAAAACATACTCTTTAACACTAAAAAACTCTGAAAAAATGAAAGAATGCTCAGGAGGAGACACAGTGGAGTGATCCCTCCTCCCTGAATGGGCAGGATGTGCATTATGGGTTGTGTGTACAGAAATATATACATACCACTGTTGAAAGAAGTCATAAAAATATCGATTATTTCATTACAATGGTACCTTTCACTGGGTTGGATATATTAGGCAGCAAGTGAACATTTTGTCCTTGAAGCTAATGTGTTGGAAGCAGCAAAATGAGCAAGTAAGGAACTGATTGACTTTGACCAGGTCTATATTGTAACAGTGATAAATGGGTCAGAGCATCCCCACAACTACAGGTCGTGTTGGGTGTTCCTGGTCTGCAGTGGTTAGTACCAACCAAAAATGGACTATGGAAGGACATCCCAATCTTACGCCAGTTGATCATCACTGGGAGGTGTTGGATATATAAATCCAATCCATGGAGGTCCAGTTCTCTACTTCCATGACTTCAGGCATTTGCTGCTAAGGTCTTGGTCCAGATACCACAGCACACTTTCAGAGGTCTGGTGGAGTCTAGGCCTTGGGTCAGAGCTCTTTTTGTGGAAAAAAAGAAAACCTACATAATATCAGACAGATAATAATGTCAATTGGTTGAGATCCAGCTGTTGTTCTTTGGACTACTTTTAGTAGGTACTAACCACTTTACACAGGGAATGAACAACAAGATCTGGAGATGCTCTGACCCAGTGATTTGACCACCACCAGGTCCCATTGTAAGGAGAATGAGAAATCTAAATTAATTCCACTTTGTCTGTCAGTGGTGTTTGTCAATGGTGTGTGTATAAACAGTGAACAGAAATCAAGTTATGTTTCCAGGATTATAACTTGAAATGTTTTATACATACAGGTTCGTATTCTCTCTTATTTTGGTTCTCTAATGAGAAACCAAACATGGGACGAGGAGATAAGTGTATCGAAACAGGAGCTACGCTCGGCCCTGTTGGAGACAGCCTGCAATCTGAATGTAGACAGCTGCATACGGCAAGCCAAAGCCCTGTTCAAAAAATATGTTGAATCCAATGGGACTGCACAGTATGTACCAAGAAAAAAAACTTTAAACTTTGAGGAATTTTTTTTTTTGCCAGTCAGAATCTAAACTATGTTTGTGTGTTTATATTTTTTAGCATCCCAGGAGATTTGCAGCGAGTTGTTTTCACCGTAGCTGCTCAGTCAGAGGAAAGCTGGTCTACTTTGCTGGAAAAGTACTCAAAAGTCAGCTATGATGCAGAAAAGAGAAAAATGCTGCAGGGCCTGGCATCCACTCAGGACACACGGCGTATAGCGTGGTCAGTATCTGTTTTTATGTGTTTTTATCTATCATCTGAATCAAGCGTCTACATCGTTCTGTTCTTAGTATTAGTATTTAATTAAGCATAATTATGATGAAGTAGATTTTTTAAAATTTTAAAACCATCAGGAGCAGAATAGCAGTAGTTAAAGATATGAAATCTACATATATGTAGATGTGTGTGTGTGTGTGTGTGTGTGCGTGTGTGTGTGTATATATATATATATATATATATATATATATATATATATATATATATATGTATATATACACACACACACATACATATATGTGTGTGTGTGTGTGTGTGTGTGTGTATGTATATGTATATGTATGGAGTTAGTGTTGTGTGAGTGCTGTTTCTATGTGCCAACCAGTGTTGAACCCTTTCACTGTGTTCATAGGATCTTGAAGGAGGGTCTGCAGGGGAACATCATCCAGACACAGGAGTTGCCCTTGGTCATCAACACTGTGTCTAGCAGCTTTTCTGGCTATTTGTTTGCCTGGGATTTTATCCAAGAGAATTGGAACCAACTCATAGAAAAGTAGGCGGTACCTCCTTAAAGTTTTAAAAAGAAGAGTATAAATATAAAGATTATTTTATTTAACCTTTTACTTTACTTATTGCTTTAGGTTTCCTGTGGGTTCCTTTTCCATTCAGAAAATCATCAAGTCCACCACCTCTCAGTTCTCCACACAGGCACACCTCAATCAAGTATGTTAATTTTTATATACAGTTCATTCAGGTCTGTGTGTTTGTTCGTTGGCTGATATCAACCATAAAGGGATACTTCACTTACTTGACCTAGGGCTCAGTTTTTAGTTTTTATACCCACCCATAGGGCGAGGGTATGTAGTAATACCAGGAATTCTGTTCGAGTCTATTCACCTGCTTTAGCAGACAAAGTGTGATCAGATTGTCTTTACCACAAGGAGAGTTGCAGTGCACAGTTTAATGGCTGAATTTATTTATTTATTTAAAAAAAATTTTAACACATTTTTGAAAGTTTGAACTTTCAACAATTTGTCCAGCTGATTTCTTGAAGACAGCTCACCCAGACAAAATGTGATCAGATTGAAAGTTAAGACATGGGTAAAATAATATTTGTCTTGGTTTGACTGAACTACCCAGAAAGGATAGTAAATTAGTTTAGTCTAGTTGACAATTATCTGTAATTTAAATTTCAAAATTGATCCCTGACAAGGCAGGGTATCAGTGAGCAGGAGGGGTAAAGTGTTTGGTGTGGGGTGGGGTGGGGTGGGGGTATTAGTAAACTCCACCTACTCTACTCTACTCTACTTTTCACATGTTCTAATTTAGAAAAGGTGAGTGTCGAGTTATCTGTCAAACAAAATAAATATGTACAGGCCCATTGCTCATCTATCTTCATAATTTAACAATAATGAAGTACGTTAATTTGGTACGAGGATTCATTTTACTGCATTTAATAACTACTGTCTACAACTGCCTTGTAGTTTTGGTTAATAGTTAATAGTGTAAATCAACCAGGCTGATTTGGCCCACAGGCCTCAAAACAGCAGTGTGTTGTAATTCAAGTTGTCTGGGTCGATATGAGGTTTCTGCATCTACCTCTTCCCTCTGGTTTCAGGCTATAGAAAATCTACCCAGTTTTTTTTTTTTTTTTTACCCGGCAGATTTTTTTGTCTAATCACAGACATTTTCAGACAGGTAGGGTAGTCAGTTACTTGACAGCAGCTGTAATTTCTGATCAATGACCAGATTCCATCAGACACAACTTGAATGTGACTCTACTACTTTACACTATGCCGAGACATAGAAGCTGAAAAAGTGGTTTCACTTCATAACTGTATCAGACAGTGTCAGGTTTATCTTCATATCTAGTCTTTTGAGTTGATCTGCAAAAGGATGGTGTATATTTTCAAATTTTGGCTTTTTTTTCTTCTGAAAGCTTCATGTTGTATCTCCTTGATTTAAAGTGTGCTTTAAGTGCATTATACCAAATCTAACCTGGCTAATTTTTACGTACTTTGTTTGTTGTACAGGTGCAGGGTTTCTTCTCCAGTCTGAAGGAGCGTGGCTCTCAGATGAGGAGTGTGCAGGAGGCTTTGGAAACCATCAGACTGAACCAGCGCTGGATGGACAGGAACCTTCCTTCATTCAATGAATGGCTCTAGTACAGGCACTCCATCCAGCCCCGCCCTGCTACCTGGGGCATGTTGTCAAGACAACAGCAGTGTTTGCACTATTGAGGGACTATGTCTCTGAAACCCTTTACCCAGGTCAGGGTGCTACCCACAGCCACAGTTAGAACTCTACCGGGGTGAACGAGGGGTTGATTTTCTGAGATTAGTCCTAGGAGTTGTAGTTTTTAGCTCAGGGTGGCTCTTGATTGTGTGTCTGACAGGGTGTCGTCAGACTCAAACTCTCACTCCTCACACTTTATGCTGTTGACCAAACTTCTCCTCTGTTTCTTTCATCCAAACCTCATGTCTGAGCAGACAATCATGCTTTTGGAAGGCAGTGCTTTACCCACAACCTTTTAGCTCAGCCTGCTCCCATGCACTAAATGAAGGAGCTGTAAATGGCCACTTCAAAAGAGAGTAAAGAATGTCAGCATTACAGTACACTTACAGCATTTATTTTATAGTACATATACAGCACTGTACTGTATTTCATGACAGTACATGTACTGTTTCTTTTTTCATCTTCTGATCTGTGGGATGGAGTTGCTGTTACACGTACTCAGCGATGAGAAGATGAAAATGAATGGTACTTGAGTTACCAAATTACTAAGAGAAAGTATTCAAGCTTTACAGTGCCATGCAGAAGCTGCTTTAAAAATAGCTGCCAGTCTTTGTTTTACTTACTAATGCAACCTGAAGCATTTATTACCTTAGTAATGGTTTGGCTAAGGGGACTTGAATTTGTTGACAAATTGTTGGCTTGATATACCAAATTTGTGTTGGCATCAGCTGAATGTACTAAAACCTTCCCACTGTGTACGCTAGGTGGTGTGCTGTACAGTTGTGCAGGTTTAACAGCCAATGTGTCTTAGATAAGAGTAGACAGTGCACACAAGAGCCAAATCAGTCTTTGGTTCTTCCTTCCTTTAGTTCTCTCTGGTTTTCTTCTTTCTTTCTAGCCATGTTTCAGCTGAATTTAGCTCTTCCTAAAGTTTTATTTTGAGCGCTCCTTGCCTGCCATGCAGTCGCTGTACAGACCCATTATTTGATCCAATTAGTTTGTAAACTTGTAATTATAATGTAAATATGCTCCACCCCATGACCCTTAACCCTGCTATTGGATGTACTGTTTTAAACATCTTGACTTTTAACATATTAAGCTTTCTGTTGTGTGTGTATATAGGGTGTAAAGAAAAAATGTATACATAGAATTGATCAAGCCTCTTGGTCAAATACTTTTTACTGTTTTGGTTCAGAAAACCACAGGGAGGCCATTTTGCTGATAAATGTTTGTGTTTTAAGGGCTACTGTGCACATGATGGTATGGACAAGTTCAGATTGGGCATGACTAGCATGTCCTGGAACCAAATGAGAACGCTCCTATGAATAGAATACAGATGCCCGGCTATTATTTACTTTTTTTTTTTTTTTTTAATTTTAACTCCATTTGTAAACTACTTCAGCTAATTGTTTTTGCCATCCCATTGATGTTCATGAGACTTTAAGGCCCCTTTGACTTATTTAGATTTAATAAATAGAATAACAATCAAATAACCACTTAAGGTTACATTCACCCTCCTCCTCCTTAAAGATTTGAGTTTAATCCCCAATTCGGAAACAGCAGACTCTGTGCGCAGATGAGAACCTGATGAAGGATCATGAGTTTGCTGCTGCTGTTGTGACTCCTTTAGTTTTGTTTTAGAAGTTTCAATATGGGTAGATGCATATGGCGCCCAGGTAACTCCTGTGATTTGCAGGTGATAGGACACAAAATAAAACCTGTGTGCACTGAAGGAGGTATGTGGATGTCATCACATGCCCCTTCTGCTTTAATATATGGGTGAGCTGTGTGAAACATCACAAAGATTTGAATTGTCAGAAAAGCATGTATGGATATGCATTTAAGTATGGGAAATTCTGATGTGTTGTCTGAATTTTACCTGTCTACCAAGGACAAGTTTCCATTTGCCTGAAGTCCAATTTATGAGCTTAACTGATGCTATTAACATTGTTTTGATCATATTTAGGCCCAAGTTTACTAAGTTACAATAAGCTTTGAGACACATGTTACCGATGTCATTGTTACTGATCAGTTTCAAAGCTGTTTTAAGTGATGAACTGACCTGATGAAAGGATTGTAGTGGAGAACCATATGAGCATTAAACCCACTCAGATTGTCCTTGTTTTTGCGCCGGGAGTAAATGCTGCAGATGCTTTTGAAACTGTTGCTCTTAATGTGAAAAGAATTTAAATAAAGTTGTTTTTTTTTTGAGCATGTTGAACTTTCTCTTTATGTAATTGCAAAAACTATAACTCAGCAATAGCAAAACAGACAGTTAATGAAATTAAAACAGTTGTTTTTGAGATACTGTGTGTAAATCAAACCAAAAACCTCAAATGATTTCTGCCTGTTACTGCAGATGCTCCTCTTTATCCAGTTTTGTCATGAGCAAAGAAAAAAGACATTTTGGATAAAGTTTTGCCTTTTAGAAGTAATTTTAAAAAGCTTTAAGATATATGATTCACAGCTTTGTGTTGAAATAATTCTATTTTAATAAATTATATGGTGTATGAACTGTCACAAAGAGTTAAAGTGCACAAACACTTGTTTGCAGGTCACATCAATTCAAGTGAGGTTTATATTTAGGTCACAGTATCGGACAAAGTCAAAGTATAATATAACAAATATTGAAGTGAGGTTAGACTTGTTTAGTTATATTGAAGAGACAATCTTGTGGTGGTTTAGTGGTTCACTGTGGTTTAAAGTGCTTATTTGTAATGAGATGTTTTAAAGCCCTGAGAAGTTGTTTCACGCCCTTTTAAAATGTCAATGTCTGTCACTCATTTAAATGAGTTTCCTGTACAAACGTTTCACTGAAATCATCTCTGTTCATTAATAAACAAGGAAGAATCTCAGTTATGACAGCAGATGTTTTGTAAATCTAGTGCAGCTTAATTATGTCCCAATTTGCCATTGGCAAAAAAGTCATAATTCATGTGTGAAAGGCCTGAGGTTTACCTTTCTCTGGAGGTGTGCCATAAGTCAACTCATAAATCAAAACGTCATAGAGAGGGCACCTGTGTGAAACAGAACTCCATTGTCTGATTACAGCAGAGAGATAGTTTCACTGCATGTTTACAAATACATTAATTTGTCATAAGATGCAATCTGAACATTATTACAAGCCCATTCCATACATTTCTGTTGGGCTATAGTCTGGTCTTTGGCTTGAAAAGGTATATTTTCCTTGAGATTGTTTTGTAGCCCTTTCCAATTTAATGCAGTCATCAGTTCTTTATTCTTGATTTTGAATATCTTATTATCTAATGATTAATATCTTATCATCACTAGCTTATTTAAACACGCAAGGCAAAGTAATAAAAGCACAGTTTCATCTGATGACAAGTAACACCACAAAGACCTATCAGTGCCGTTGTTGGATCACGGCTGGTTTCTGTATTTGGGGCGCCTGGTTCCGGATGAGATGTAAAGATACATTTTACTGGTTTCAGTGGCATGACTATGTATGCTGAGGATAATTATCATGTCACATGACACATGATCCACTTTGCATTACAAGTATGTCCTGAACACACTGCTGTTATCATTATGTTCTATAGCTTTTGCCTCCAGGAGTATCGGTGGGTCCTGCAACCACAGAGGGAAACTTTTACTTAAGTAAAATGGAATTATACTTCATTAAAAGTAAGTCATGCATTTAAAATTTTACTTGAGTAAAAGTGTGGGAGTATCCACATCGTACTTGAGTGTCAAAAATACTGTGGAAGACTTAGTGTGGAAAGCAGTCTTTGCATTATTTCGTGATGACATGGTAAACACTCCTCAGAGATAAATTGGGTCTATTTTTCATGTTCATTGATTAAAAAAAAAAAAAGAAGAAGAAGAAAGAATTGCATAAATAAGCCAGAATTAGGTTAGTACTCTACCTATGCATTAAGTGATGGCCAGTTTAAACCTGGACTTAATATGGCAAAATAATTTGCCTGTAAATACAGATAAATCCTCTCTTTTATGCTTTAAAAAACTATGCGTAACAGTCCTACAACTGGCCACTGTGTTGATTTTATCTGGTTTTACTCTACTCAGATAAAACACATCAGTAAATCTAAAATCTTCACACACAAAACACAGTGTTGAGAGAAACCAGTACTTTAGAACAAGCATTCAAGCATTATTTGAGTTTTGGAGCAACATGGAGTACTACACAGAGTGGTGAAGGACACCTGAAGATTTGAGTCCACTTTTTTTTTTTAGGAAAAGCAGCCACTAGTAGGACAAATGCAACGCAGTGAGTAACCTGCATCAAATTAACGTCCTCGTGTCTAAAATGACGTTACAGGGCCTCTGGGATGTCCATTCTAAGTTCATATATCTAGAACCTGAAGTTAAATTCAGAAAAGAAAGAAAACAGACAAGATCACCACCATGGGCTAAATCAAATGACCTAGGTATGTAAGAAAAGGCTCATGCATGTTGTAAACATGCTGATCAGGAGTCGATTATCAGGTCATATGACTACACACACCTTCAGGTCACTGGTCTCAGATCAGTACTCCTGTGCTATGAATATGCTTCCTGCATCGACTGTGTCAGCAGTCACACCTACTCCATCAATCAATTGCGCCTGCCCCCATTCAGTCGCAACTTTTGTCAGAAGCACAACAACCATTTGAACTATGCAGCCTTGCTAAATGGAGAGGTCAGGGTGATAGTTTATCAGCAGGTCTGTTCACGGTCAAACACACCAGTTTCATCAGCACGTTTTGCTCTGTGGGCATCAGATTGATCAAGGTGATTTATTTGTGAAGCACTGAGGTGAAACCTCAGTCTTAGATATGAAAATACATGTGTGCAAAAGGCACGAATGAGGAAATGTTGGCTGTAGACAAGTGGTGTGATGAAGTGCCTTTGCCAAAGATTCAGTGTATCTTTGAACTGTTTGGTAAAAGGCCTTTTTTTCTTGATCAATACAGTTTCTCAGTTGTGGTTTTTGAATCTGCAGACTCAGCTGGTTATTTTATAGATACTGTAGATGTGGTATAATCTTAAAATGGTGCATTGACAGGCAAAGAATGTGTTATTGGGCAGAGAGTTTGAAGGATCACTGAGTGGATGGAAGCTCATTCAAAGACACATATTTATGTAAACCCAGACAGTTACAGAAGATGTCATTTGGTGGCATTTCTATGTTCTTCCTCAGGTCAGTACATGTAAAATATGGCAAAATGATTACAGTGGCAATGTTTCATAAAATTTCTGTCACTTTTAATGTTCTTATTCTTAGAAATGATGACTTCTCACTGGCATTTAGATAATACTGGAGGAGATTTTGTTACAACCTGTGTGCCCGCAATGGAGAAATTTCAGTGTGCTCTGCATCACACTGCCACTTCCACGACACAGCTGATAGGGTGCCCCACTAGAGGGCACCCTTTAGCCACCAGCTTTTTCTGTTCTTTATATTCAGTGGATCCCAGACACCAAGTGGCTGCTGCTGTTGAGCTCAGGCTTAATAGTGGCTTTTCTGATAAGTAGATAAAAATACCAATAGAACTGAGACTATTTTCGATTAGATTATTACTTGATTTTGGGATTTAGGGAAAAATATTAGAAGTCTGGTGTTTTTTTTTAATGCAATAAAATATTTGTTTTAACATCTGAGTTCAGATCTTGTTTTAGACTGATACATTTTGTATAATAAGCACAAACACTAATTGTTGAACTGATGAAGTTACAAAGTTACATTGGTTGTGAAAAGGCATTATTTACAACTTAGGTGCTGAAGTGAACTCAGTGAGGGTATTGTAGTTGGGTCTGTCTGTCCAAACCCCTCATTTCACCTTGAATTTTTTTTTTTTTTTAACACAAGATAAGGTCTCTACTATATCTTGGTTCTTCTTGAAGATGGTTGTTTCTGAGGGATTCTTCACCACTGGGAGACGCTGACATTGAGGCACATGAATGACAGCAGCTTCATTTCTGAGAAAGTTAAAAAAAAAAAAAAAAAAAAAAAAAAGAAAAAAAAAAAAGCTTGTGCCACACAACAATATCAGTCAAAAGCATTAGGGTTATGAGAATTGAGAACATATTTTCATGTCATTTCTTAAACTGCAGTGTATCATAGGTGTTTGTTGTTTTTGAGTTATATGGAGTCATTCTTCCACTTCATTACAAGTAACTTCCAAGTAAATAATGATGGAAACATAAATCTAAGTGGATGAACTTATTCAGTGAATAGGGTGTAATCTAAGTGGGTGAAGGTCTGCTGTCTCCGATTATCTTATTCAAACAGCAGTCACTTCAGGTCAAACAGGATGTGTCTGACTTCATCACGGCACATGGTAAGTTGAAAAGGAGCCACATCATGATAACACTGTGATGAGGGCTGAGGGCCGTAAATTTATATTCTGTCTCTCATTTTTCTTCAGTTATCCTTTTACTGCAAAGTGGTGATGTCACAGATAAGGTGCAAATATTTACAGTGGCCCATTAAAAGGTTGCATATAGAAAAAGATGGACAAACTGTAGTTATCTGTGTATGTGTATGTGTATGTGTATGTATATGTGTGTGTTTGTGTGTAAGCACTTGTACATCCATGTACACACATATAAGGAATCTTCTAACAACCATCCATATCATATACAGGGTGGGGAAGCAAAATTTACAATATTTTGAGGCAGGGATTGAAAGACAGTGTATGACCAATTAGTTTATTGAAAGTCATGAGAATTTATTTGCCACAAGAAAATTTACATAATAGAAAATGTTTTTATTCTGTGTGTCCTCCTTCTTTCTCAATAACTGCCTTCACACGCTTCCTGAAACTTGCGCAAGTGTTCCTCAAATATTCAGGTGACATCTTCTCCCATTCATCTTTAATAGTATCTTCCAGACTTTCTCGTAATAGTTTTGCTCATAGTCATTCTCTTCTTTACATTATAAACAGTCTTTATGGACACTCCAACTATTTTTGAAATCTCCTTTGGTGTGACGAGTGCATTCAGCAAATCACACACTCTTTGACGTTTGCTTTCCTGATTACTCATATGGGCAAAAGTTTCTGAAAAGGTATGGATAATAGTGTTAGGTATGATTATGACATCAATATATGTTTGGTTTCAAAACAATTGACGTAGTGCCTGCTGAGAAAAAACAACTAAATGTTGATTGTAAATTTTGCTTCCCCACCCTGCACATAATACAATATTGCACATAAAGTTGCAATAATTTTATTTTCAGACACATTCCTCTTTTTATTCTTATTTATACACATAAGCAATCACCTTTGACATAGTGTGATGATTGCAATAATAGCAGTGGTGGATCTAGAAAAAATGGAAGGGGGGTGCAGGAGGATGGTAGTTTCCAGGGTTGGAGCCCCAGTGGGCGTTCAAGGGGGCAAAGCAAAGCAACATTAACATTACAAATGCTTCAAATACCATAAAACTGTATCTTTTTATACACTAATAAAATGAATACAGTTTAACCTCACTAATGTGACCACTTTTGGAACCAAAGCTAAGTGTTGGTTTTAATAAGATTGGCCTCAGTTATGGCATTGAATTTGACAACTAGTTTAAGTGAATGTGCAGTAGACCCCCCTCTCCAATATGAGACAGAAGAGAATTGCACTGCATAAATGTGCTCCTCAAAATGCATATGGACAGATAGTTCAGTAGGTAATGTGGCAGTCTAAGATGTGGGGGATCCAGGTTTGAATCTTGGCAGGGCTGATCAAAATTTTTTACATTTTAAATGTTGAAACTGGGGGGCGTGGCACCGAAGGCACCAGTAAATCCGCCATTGTAATAGTAATGATAATAGTAGTATTGTAGTATAATAGCTGAGATAGCTGAAGGAGGTAGGGGCACCGTAGAATAATTGTAGTTTCAGCCTTCTCTCTGTCACCATGAAACAACTACAACAGCAAAAATAAATATAATAAACTAGAAGCACTCGGAGAGCGCAGACCTCCGCCAAGGCTGATCAGTGGCCGCCCCTGTGGGACCCCCACGCCAAGGAGGTTATGTTTTTGCCAGGGTTTGTTTGTCTGTCTGTTTGTTTGTTTGTCTGTCCGTTAGTGTGCAACATAACTCAAAAAGTTATGGACAGATTTTGATGAAATTTTCTGGTCTGCGCCCCCCCCTCATGGGCCCCCCCACCCCCGATCACCACCAAAATTTAATCTTTTCTTCCTTATCCCATTTCCAACAAACCCTGAAAATTTCATCAAAATCTGTCCATAACTTTTTGAGTTATGTTGCACACTAACGGACAGACAAACAAACAAACAGACAGACAGACAGACAAACCCTGGCAAAAACATGACCTCCTTGGCGGAGGTAACTAGAAAAGCACTCGGAGAGCGCAGACCTCCGCCAAGGCTGATCAGTGGCCCCCCCCGTGGGCCCCCCCACGCCAAGGAGGTTATGTTTTTGCCAGGGTTTGTTTGTTTGTTTGTTTGTCTGTCTGTCTGTTTGTTTGTCTGTCCGTTAGTGTGCAACATAACTCAAAAAGTTATGGACAGATTTTGATGAAATTTTCTGGTCTGCGCCCCCCCCTGTGGGCCCCCCCACCCCCGATCACCACCAAAATTTAATCATTTCTTCCTTATCCCATTTCCAACAAACCCTGAAAATTTCATCCAAATCTGTCCATAACTTTTTGAGTTATGTTGCACACTAACGGACAGACAAACAGACAAACAAACCCTGGCAAAAACATAACCTCCTTGGCGGAGGTAATTATTGTACATTTCCAACTAATGTCACAAGATCACAAATTAATATTCTCATTCGCTGTGTGTACACACCGTGTGGAAATTTCCTACAAAAATAAAAGTGTGCTTCCTTGAACTTGACACAACTGTCAGTAGTCATGATTTCAGACATGTGTTTTCACAGTGTCAAAGATAACTCTAATAATAAGTTATGTAATAAGTTTTTTCTTGATGCATTCGCTTATTGATTCTCAGATAATTGATAACTGTATCACGTTGCAGTCTTGTGAACAAGCTGCTGGAAATTTCCTAGATGCCCTGTAGCTTGTTATTCAATCTGCTTCTAGAAAGGTAACATATTTTCACCACAGGATCCTTGTGTTTCCAACCGGTGGTATTTTAAAACATGCCAAATTCTTGATGCTTTATACTGATTATTTTGCTTTCACTTCCAAAATATCTAAGTATACTTTTTTACACTGCTAAATATTTTTATTATTACAGATACAGATTAACGAAACACAGAGGCAGGAGAAAACTTCCAGACTAGAGACTGTCACTCTTGTTGACTGAATAAAATAAGCAAAACAGTATGTCAAGCAGTGCTGTTGTTAATGATTGAAGTCAAGACTCAGAGTCTTTGACAGCCGAACAACATTCCCAGACATCCTGTTCCAATCTGTGCTTTGGTCATGAACACCCTTAAAAGCTTTAAGGTATATAACTAGTTTCTCATTAAACTCTAAACTTCATCTTTCTAGCACAGATAGGATGAAAAAGAAAATATGTTGAGCTGTTCCATTTAATATCATCTCATCAAACTGTGATATATGTTTTTTTAAAATGCAGTCACAAATGAAAGAGGAAAATCTCCAGCAATATTCTTAACGTGAACTATGATTTCAATTCCAGATATTTCAGGTCAAACAGGATATGTTTCTAGCTCAATGGCAATATATATATATATATATATATATATATATATATATATATATATATATATATATATATATATATATATATATATATATATATATATATATATATATATATATATATATATATATAAAACTATGAATAAATCACTGAATTTTTTATATAAGAAGCTGCACTGGTCATCAGTAAGTTCCACAGCAGCACAACCATACGCTTGATTAAGCACTGGAATAATGCAAGGACAAGGTCAATAAAGACTAATAAATGCAAAAAGCTCCGTATCTGTGGGTCACTGCATCTTGTGGGTGACCCTTTGTGAAGGTCACATTTATGACTACGTTATTGAACAACATGCATATTATTAACTTCTTGAAAGTCAACACAAGGTCTGAATACATAGGTACTACAAGTGAGACACAGAGACTAACAACATCTAGAAAAAACACTGATCCTTTATGCACTACTTCAACTAACAAACTCAACAACCAATTGCATCTTGAAAGGCCTTTATTTAGAAACGATTTATGTCTTTTACAGTTGTTGCCTGTCAAAATACTCCACAATTATGTAACACGGATGGCAGAATCTTTTCCAAATTTTTGTTTGCATGTTACATAATGATAAAATGAGGATAAGATCCTGGTGTCAAAACATTTTTCTATTGTTTTTAAGTACGTAAACCACCTGCAGAAGTAAATGTGTGGACTGTCTATGTCTATGTCTTTGTCTATGTATATGTATATAAAACTAATCTACACTGCGAAAAAGGGGTGTCTTAAAACAAGATAAAAACACTACATCTGAGGAAAAGGTACTCAAAACAAATAAAATGTCTGTAAATGCAGCAAGATAATTTCACTTGACAAGATTTCTTGAATTAAGATTGATAAATCTACAAAATAAGCATGTCTACAGATGTATGGACACTTAAAATAAGAAATCCACTCTTAAAACAAGATAAACTATCTAGCACCTATAAATATAAGTTTTTTTGTTTGTTTATCTTGGTAAGAACCAAATAATTTGTAGTGTATACTACATAAATTAATGATGGTTTGGATTAGATGCCACAGGGTTTTTGAAGCGTTTCCTCTCTTGGTTTATTCTGGTATTTATCTGTGACCTACTTCATATAACTGACGTACATGTTACATTCCAAAAGCAGGCACAATCAAAGGTGCATTACAATCACTGACAGGTTGAGTTGTTTTTTCATTCAATCAAACATCAGAACAATAATGACAAAGACAGAAGATACAATGCCTAGTTCAGTTCATCAAAATAAGGTGTTGGCTGCGTGCCTCAGTTATCTGAAGTAATGTCACACTTACTGTAAACCTAGATATACCTGTCAGCTTTTTATGAGTATCTATTGTTCATTAAGAGGCCAGAATGGATTGAGTATTTTTAAGAAATATAATGTGTATTATCATGGAACAAAATGTATATTCATACTGTATTTATAGTTTGTGTAGTTTTATAATGTACATTTCATTTTGAATTTACTCATTTTATTTTAAATAAACAAGTTCATATTGGACTACACACAATGTTTTTCAAACACCTTTAAATAAAACAGAATCAGACAGACTATTAAAAATAATTTAATAGAAAAATATAGATTTCAAATACAAATAAACAAAGGTTCACAGAACAAACAAGAGCTGCACTTTACACTGATCAGACTGCCAGCTAGAAGCAGAAAGAACTGTTAGCGTAACTCCTCACTTTACTGCAATGTGTATAAATATTCTGATAGACTGCAGGTTTACATGTATGTATATTCATCCATCTAACTGCCACTAAGGTATTTCATCTTTATGTGTATGGTTGTTTATTCAGATACATGAATGTGCTATTAAACATAAGCGGCCTCAGTCAAATTGTTTTGTCTCGTTTCATCTTCGTCAACGTGTTGCTCTGCTTCGGGCTCAGGGTCTTGAGTAAGTGGGTCATCTGATGCTTCATTTGTCCTTTTCCCTTCTTCCATCCTGGCAAGCTCAAGCCTCAGTTGTTCTTTCTCATTTTTTAGAATCTCATCTTCAATGGACTTTTTCTTCTCTTCTGTCTCTTTCCTCTCCTTCTCAGCCCTCTCTGCTTTCTCCTGTTTCTTGAGCTTCCAGAAGAAGCCCAGGTTTTTCTCGGGGTAAGTGACTTTAGCCAGCGGGAGTTTGAAGATCTTTTTGGTCTCCGTGGTGATTAGGAGAAAAGTAAGAGCAGAGAGACAGAAAGGCCAGGTGCAGGCAGGTAAACCAAACTGTGGATGAAAATCACATTACCTTTTGTTTAGAAACTGCTTTGTGAAGGCTGATGCTTCAGTATAAAGAGAGAAAATGTCCACTTACGTTGGACATAATGTTGGCAATGGCTGAGCCCAGGTATGCACAGAAAAAAGCTGCAGAGAGGAAAAAAAAGAGATTATATGAGGTAACTGCAGACATGATGTGATAACCATCACTGGAGATGACTTGGTCCTGTCAAATGTCATGTAGTCACTGTTTAGATCAGCTGCACTTTCAGATAATGGTTTGTCTGATCTACTCACCACATGTGATGGCAAGTAGGTGCACCTGCCAGGTGAGAGCATAAAACATTCCTCCGATGGCGATGCAGGCTAACACACAGTTGTATCCCCAGAGACCAAAGTAAATGTCACCAAACGGGGCTGCAAGAGCAAGACCTGCAAAACAAACACACCAATCACAGACATGACAAAGAGTGAAGTCCAGGTTTAGGTAAACTTCATACACTTTAATCTTCCTAGTTTCTCTGCAACTTAGGTGTGATATTATTCATCTTACAGTCATATTATAATTGGAACATATTGACTGTGGCTTGTGATTATTTTATTTAAGATTGAAAGAAGGTTGTGGTCTTTATTTAGACAATATACAAGTAAGCAAAGTATATTTGTAGTAATGCACAAGAGTTTGAAGATATGGTAAAAGAGAGCTATAGGATGCATCTGTAGAGAAATAAACATAAAAATGAAATTATATTACAAATACAGCCTCCTATAAACAAATCAAGTTGTAACAAATAGGTTTTTTGATTTATTCTTATTTAAAATCAGCTCCTTCCACCAACATTTATACCAGATGTTCATCTTACCACGCTGTTTCTGCAGTAGGTGCTGTGCACAGGTATTCTCTAATCTTACCTGAAACCATGCCGACTGCAGATCCCAGGACGGCATGAGCGCAGGTGATAGGGGAGGAGATGAAGAGTGAGATGATGAAAATTCCTCCCGTCCAAGGGTTGTCACAGCCATAGACCTGGCCTATTCCAACTGGCACTGACATGAACAGCTGGAGAGGAACATGACCATTGGTGTTATTTTGGTGCTATGTAAGACCTCTGTTAGCTTAGATGCACCTGACCAGGATGATGTGAAACTTAACAGGTTGTGTGAAATAGATTACAGAAAGTAAAACTGAAAACAAATCTGTCATGTGGGTGTTTGAAGCCTTAAAATACATTCAATGAATGATACAGCCCTTATAAAAAGGGCTGTACAGCAAATACAATGCAGAAAGTAGTTGTCAGATCAAATATTAAATGACAGGAGACTTTGTGTGTTTTTTAAAAATCACAGCCTTCTGTCATATATTATTTTCACAGTGTTAAAATGCCATCAACTTGACTCCCATCCTAACCTTGGGTAAATCTATTTCAGACCAGGTGATGTTGGGCAGCTCAGAGCGAGGCTGAATGAGGACTTGGGGGAAGTGGTGGTTGTAGTGACCAGTTGCCACCATGTGGAGACACACCAGGATGTTGAAGGGCAAAGTGAAAACCGGGAGATCCCAGCGACTGTTAATAGATGCCAAGGCACTGGACAAGATGGGACTGAAAGGACACAAAAGCATATTGATCAGATTCATAAGGTGTTAATAAAATGTGTAAGATAAATAAAATAACTGACTTGTGTCCAGAGAGCACAAAGGTTAGGTTAATCTTTTATCTATTATTGAATTGATAGAGTCATTCAGATCTTTCAATTTACTCATATAATCAAGTGTTAAGATTTTGTTGATTATTTTCCAGTTGTCATTGTCTACTCTATAAACTATATTTGCTCACCACATCATGGACATGAAGACGTTTGGGAGCAGGAGCCACCAGTACCAGTCTCCTTTGTTAGAAAACACAGCCATTAGGAGGCCGACCAGGATGCCATTGTATCCGTACAGCCCTGCAGCTATGGCCCCCCTGATGAAAAAGTCATTCCAGTCAATGAATACGTTTATATTTCCTCTGCAGTCTCAGTTATTTTACAAAAGTGAGTGTTTGTACCTGTTCTGTTGCAGAATGAGGGCAGAAATAGTAGCAAAGAGTGTGCCCACAAAACCGTTGAGAGCCCACCAGTAGTTTTGGAGGATGAGCCCAGCAAAAATAATCAGACCACTGAGAGGGTTGTTGACAAACATCACCTGGGCAGCACCACGCAAAACCCAGTCCAGCAGCTGCAGCAAGAGAAACTGCTCTGGAAATCACAAGCAGAAAGCATTTAGAGAGTGCTGACATTCTTCCCAGGCTGCCTAATAGGCTCACAGCAGTGAATGTTGTGCAAGTTTTAGCTCTCTCATGCTGCCAGTTGCATAACCAGGGCTGACATAAAATAACCCTGTCAGCGTCCTGAGAAAGTCCAATCAGTGGACATGAACAGAACCTTTTCTTTAACACATAGTGGGGAGTGTAGTCTAGATTCCTGGATAAAACATCTCTTATATTTAGGGTATCCAAGTCAACAAAAGCTACAATATATTATAAGTAATACCAGTAATGCTTGGGTCATATGAAATACACCACCATGTTGTATGTTCACAGACACAGGTTACCTTTTCTTTTTTCTTTTTTTTTTAACTATTATATCATTAACACTCACCACACATTCCTGTAATTTAAATTCCATTCTATTACATACTGAGGTCAATGCTCTGTATCTTATTTGCACATTAGTGTTTACTGTTCTGCAGTCAAGTCAAAGTTTTTCAGTGCACAGTGACTGTGTACTGTACATCCTAACTCAGATGGAGATATGTACATTAAGTATTGTATGAGTAGTTCCCATATGTAGGAACACTTAGTGTTAACTTACTTTCCATCCATTTTCCAAACGGCTTCATGTCTCCAGAGAAGTAGGAGACTACCTTTAAGAAGCGGGACCTGGCCTTCTGCATGGCCGTGGGTCCTGAAGGCGGCACCTGGACCCTGTCATGCTCGCATTGCGTGTCAGGGTGGGCCATCAGGGGGTGAAGTTCCTGGATCCACCAATATGGAGGGAAATTGTTTGAAAAAGTTAATTAGAGTTGATAATTAGTACAGTTTAGTAAGAAGTACTGCATTTGACATTATTTTACTGTCGAACACTGACTTACAGTAAGGCTGATGGGTGGGGAGCTGGTGGGCGATGAAAAAGAAATGGAACTGTTTGTATTGGTTTTAGGATCCTGAGAGGAGAGAAGCAAAGGTGCCATGTTTGTGTAAAATCTGGAAAAATTATAAATATAATTAACCATAACAAAAAAAAAATTACATAACATTATGGCCTCACCCTCGACCACACCCATAGCCAAAAATATTATATGCTGCTTAAATCACCCTCAATTTCACCTTAATTACCCTTAAGTAAAAATGATAACATAAAAATATAATGATTTCAATTTATCAGTGGCTATATTAAAGTGCACCTGAAATAACCTGACATATGTTTTTATTACATGTATACTATGAATTACTTATTTCTCCTGTAAACAGCACACACATAGACTGAAGTTTCATTTGTTTCTTTCTTTTCTGCTGGACATCAAATACTTGACAAGCAGATGCAAGTGCTCCTACCTTTGTACCGTGTAATCCAGGCATATGTCCCAGAATAGGCTCAGGCTGCATGGGCTGCCAGCTTCTCTCGAGCTGTAGTCAAACGCTTTCACTGAGGTCTTTTATAGTGACAGAGAAAACCCAGCCTCCTCTCCACCTCTCTCTTCATCTACTTCCCCCTGCTCATCCTCTGCAGGAATTCTTGCTTTCAGCACTGACAATCTTTTCCACACCCACTATCTTTACACAAATTTCTCCTGGTGCCAACCACTAATGATGTAAAGAGAAGGGCAGCTAAAAATCTGAAACTGAAAAAACTGCAGAACCAGAAGCACGTGTCTGGACCCTGATCCCTGCCCAACAATCTAAAACTTGAGAGGCCACTGGCTCCAAGTGACTGGTGTTAGTGCCAGATACAGGGGTGACCGGTTCATCCTGTCACTGTGACCTCTCTTAAACTAGTGGAAGAGGCACAAGTTCAAACCCAAAAACAAATGAGAGAATTAGATTAAACATGTTTCAGTCTTCATTTATTCACATTTTTCTATCAAAATTAACACCAAAAAAAAAAAAAGCAATTATTTCTTAGTTTATTAGAAACACAAATCCTAACAAGAAGGTTTAACTAGGTTTAATATTTCGAACTCATTATTCTGATCTTGCCATGGAAGGGAAATACAGTTTTAACTATAAAAATTAACACCTTCCACCAACTTTGTCTTTTAATGTGAGTAACATGTTAACTTGAGCCCATTTAGTGCTTTAACAGACAAGAGAAAAGCAGATGGGGCAATTGTGGCTACAAAATCAACATTAAGAGTCTGGTTTAGACCAGTTCTAAATTTAAAGGGTCATAAGACAACTTTTGTTATGATTTGGTGCTAGATAAATAAAAATGTGATTTGATTTGATGTAATTTGATTTGAAAAACTACAAATGCTAATGTCAAGCATGAACAACATTTTATTGTCACCTTCTGTGTGAACCATGAACCCTTCTACATGCTTCTAGAACGAAAATGTGTTGCATGACAAGAATGAAGCCCGCACATCAACTCCTGCACCAGAAACTTCTACACTGTGAGTTTAGGTCTAATCGTCACATCTGGTTGTCATCACTTCTTCAGCAGTAAGATAGGAATTTGATCATCTGTTTGATTAGAATGAGGCTGTCATCTCTGCGCTCACCTCTACCAGATATTAATGTCAAAAAATTCATAAAAAACAACTCTGAAGTCAGCTGAGGTCCTCCACAATCAGAGAAATAATCTGCAACCTTTGGTATTTGCTGTACGTAACATGTTGTCTGTTTCTTACTTGCGGTTATCAGGATGGCCTGTGAAAACATTGTTTATACTGTACGTCCAAATAAGCACCATTTCCATGTCACATCATCATAAACAGTGCACACAGAAGTGATACTTGTCGAATGATAATGTGAGTGCTGAGGGTGTGTTTGTTCCTTTTGCATTTATTTAGTCATTAAACACAATTACAGATGAGCAGGATTGATTACTGCTGCAGACATCAAGTCATCACTGAGGGAAGAGGAGGAAGAAGAGGAGACAAAAAGGGTGGATGGAGAACAGGAAAGACATTTAAGAAACCTGGACTCATAGAGTGGAACAAAGAACAGATACGAGTAAAAGAATGTGTTAGGTTGGATTAATGTATTTCCAGGAACTTGTGTTTGAGAGTTATTCCTGGTAAGCAACTGCTCATTTTCAGATATCACTTCTAATTGATTGACCTTATCGATCATATGCACCTCTGTTGTAAGTTACACTTCATGCTAACTGTATCTAAACTGACAATGAATTTGTCAGTTTAATAGAATTCTCCCCAAAAGTGTTTGACCAGACTTTTAGTCCCACATCTTGGTCCCCAGTGTACAATATATAGAGAGGCAATAACATTTTATTTTGTTTCATAATTATAATAATAATAAAAAAAACTCAAATCACCTTAGTATTATGGCTGTTTAGAAAATTCTTTAAAAAGGTACGATATAGTTGTTTTGTTTATTTATTTGTTGTGAATATTTGCAATAAAATCAATAACAAAATAATTATATAAAAAAGAAAAACCATTCGAAAAGGAGCAAGATGAAGTTTAATTTATAATCTCCCACCCTTTTACTCCATCCTTCACCCACCCTAAATTCCTATGTCATATTCCATAAGTAACTCAAAAATCCTCACATATCACACTAAATTCTGACTATGCATAAAACACAAAAATGCTGTACATATCAAGGATAGACTGTCCATTTTGCAGCAGCATTTCACATTAAAATAAACACAGTTTCAATACAGAAAATGCAGCTGAGTTTATAATTGTTGTTTATTTTCAAGTCTTGTCGCTAACATGAACAATATAATGAACACAATAAAGTTTAATGATCAACATGTTAATACTATACCATACAACACAAAAATACATATACACACTCATTACAAAAAGCCTTTAAATAATTAATGTATACTAAATATACATCATACCAACATACATACCACAGAACCTGCTCTGCAAATCATCAACCATAACACCCAACAAGTCAAATAGAACACCCACTAGTTTAGTTTAGTACAGTGGAGATACACCCAAGTAGCATTTTTACAGCTTAAAAATGACAGTATAAGTTACAGCTCAAATTATTTATGACAAGCATGAGGAGCATTTGTTCACTTTGTTCCTCAACAGCAGAGGGTTAACCTATAAATCTTAAAGATTTTGTAATTTATTGTTGAACAAACTAGGTAATTTTTACAGTTTTGCATCCCACTGTGTTGAAGTAGGTTACAGCAGTTTAGATTATGTAATTGTTCTGCAGTCACAGAAAGGTCATACGTCATTATATGCTTTACGTTGCTCTGGTAAGAAATTAAATCCAAAAATTCTTTGTAATTTTGTGTTTGGTAATTCAAACATATATAATGCATCAAGAGTGAGATCGATAGAAACTTCAGAACTTCAAGAGAGAGAATAAAAATGAATTTCTAGATTGATAAAATGCAAAATGGTGCATTTGGAATAACTTCCCTGAGCAGTTTCAAGTAACCAGAAGGAAAAGAAAACTGTAAAAGTGTTCCTTATTGCAATCCAAGAATGATATTTCTTTAAAAGAGTGATACGTTGCTTTTTTAAAAAAAATGGAATTATGCATTTTAAAACATTTCCCTGTGGTCTACATAAACTGTAAATGCTATGCTTGGGTCTAAATTCTTCATCAGTTCAACTCCACAGGTCCATCTTCAACCCTATTTCTGAGTAATGACAACAGAAAGGTTGGTTTTAGCGCTGGCCCTTTAAATGCAAATGAGCCACTTCACGTCCCACCCCCTCCTGGTTGTTGACTGTGCTCTCTGTCCTGTTAAACCAAAAACTGAACATTTTAGTTAATCGGCTCGAAGTTCGGACATATTTTCAATATGGACTACAACTGCTGCTGCTGACAAACAATTACATCGTACTCTGAGAAATGTTCGTCAGACGTCTTGACCTTATATGTGCAAGTGTTGTGACGTAACTAGTTATAAAATGTAACAAATTAAGAAGGAATTGAAACGTGTTGTAGAACTCCACTTGATTTTTGCTGGAATGAATATAAAGACAGTTTTGCAGCACCTGGAGGGTTCATATTCAAACTTTATAAACTGTTAGGGTCCAAATACACAAATAAATGTACCAAAGACTAATAAAAGTGGATTTAGCTCAATATAACCCCTTTAAAATGGACATTCACAAACCTACACCCAGTGGTGGATCCAGAAAAAATGGAGGGGGGGGGGGGGGGGGGCGCACTATATATACATACACATGTGATAACTCTCTGGATTGTCATATTCCTGCTTACTTTGTTTGCAGAACATACTGTGCATTACAGTCATATTTCACAACACAATATACACTTTAATCTTGATTAACCCTGAAGCTAAGATGTACACGTCACATCTACTCACATCATACTAAAAGTACCAAGATATCAGATAGCAAATAGGTCGGCCCTTGACACAACTGGAATGTAGCTCAATGGTAACACTTTGGATTGTGACACAGAAGTATCCTGGTCAAAGCAGCATTTTTGCAGATTTTCAAATGAGGAGGGGGGGCAACAGCGCCAAGGGCACCGGTAGGTAAATCTACCATTGTACACCTACTCAGTGGACAAAGAAATGTCACATAACCTTACATTACTGACAGATCTGGCTAAAGGAAAGACTGAGGACATTTATAAGATCTGGACTTGCATGATAATGGACTTGTATAGGCAGTTAAATTGTAATTGTCAGATATACACTACTGCCCATAAAGTTGGAAAAAATTTTACTTTTTTTCTCAAAATGATTGTGATATTGTGATTAGTTCTTGATAGATAAAGTGCAGCTGGGACTCAGTATGTGATCACTGCACCAGGTCAAAGGTGAATCCTGATGTGTATAAATAGGAGTAAAAAGAGGAATGTTTCTGAAAATTACTCCAACTTGATGTGCAACAGTATATTTTGTTGCACTGATAGTATGACAATGCTGTGGGGGTGGAGGGGTCTAGTGTGTGTTAAGCTGGTTTGTATAACATTTAACACACATCAATAAATATATTTGTAGAAAAATTGATGCGTTTGCTTTCCTTAAAAAGAGTAGGCTGATGCTGACATCTTCTGGTGGAAAGCAAAATTACACTTCAGCTGTGTCCATTTATCTCCATGCTCCCTTCATGGTAACACATTTTGCTGGATTCATCTGACAGTGGACGACTTCTTCACCAAAAACTGTGTACAGACTGAGGAAAATCAGCAATAAATATAATGCACAAAAATCAAACCGAGCTACATTGAAGATCAGAAGTAACTTTTCTTTTTTTTCTTCTTCCGAAACAGATCAGACAAGATTAGAGGAGGCAGCATTTCAGTGTTTTCATGCAGCCAAACCACCCTCATGCACACACAAACCAAAGGGGCCACAAAGTATGCCCCTATGTGTTTGTTTCTGTGCGTGTCAGTGTGAGTGTGTGTTTGTAATGGGGTGGTGGGTGGTGAGGGGGCTTCTGCCAGAGTCTATGGAACCTGATACTTGATGACTCCCCATCACAAGAATGTGAGTTTCCTTCTCTTGGAGCATCTGGCCCGACGCCCGGCCACATCTCCATCTGTGTGTTTTTGTGTGTATGTGTGTGTCTGTGTGCGAGTGTGTTACTTGTTAGTATTTGCCCCTTTCTCAGAATGAGCGGCCTCTTTCAGCACAGTGAGACATTCTTTGTATGATCGTTGTCCGACTTGTTTTCTTAGTCTTTTGCTAACCTGCTGTCACTTTCATTTGCAACTTTGTGTAACATGTAAAAAAAAAAGAAAAAGAAAAAGAAAAAAGGAACTCCTCCAGCATTTGAGTTACAGGGCCGTGACAGCTCCGCAGTGGAGAAGGTGACACTGAAAACATAAAACAAAGAGCAATATATAACATTTCATACAGATTAAATTAACTTGACTTGTTATTCATCAGACTATATAGAGACAATTTCAGGAAAGAGCTGTTTATTTTAAGTCTCCATTAAGCTTTTAAAGTAGCATGTTAACACTTAACAAATGCTTTATAATGTAATTGTGAACAGACATAATTCTGCTGCCCTTAAAGTTGGAATAATTTTGTTTTCTGGAGCATTCCTCTTTTTATTCCTATTAATATACATCAGTAATCACCTTTTTCAGGTACAATTACATACGTAGTCCCAGTTATACTTTATCTATAAAGAATAAATCATACTGTCAGAGTCATTTCATGAGAAGAGGTAAGAATATTTTATTCCAACTTTATGGGCAACAGTGTATTAATGTGCAATAATGTCTGCTATTAAACATATTTCATAATGTTGTCACTCATTATCTGTATATTCACAATGCTCACCTTTTGAATGCTCACCGGAGAAATTACGAACACATTGATATACATCTATATCTACTTACAATTACATCAGCAGTGTGTTATAAAGTGTTCATTAAATATGTATAAATGCTAAACAAAGGGCTTCCTATTACCTAATTCTACTGTGAGCAATTAGGATTCCCATGCAGCCACAGAATAACAGCATAACACTTACCACTAACTGCTAGTTATGTTTTCTGGTGGTTAAATTGAAATATTTGTGTGAAAAAAGAATTGACACAACAGTATCTGTATTATTTAATGTCATATACAGTGCATGCTCTCACAATCTGAGAAAGTTGATGATTTCATAATATGTTGGAATAGTTCAGTGTAAGAAATATGATTTGCCTGATATAATTGGATAATATGCGAGCAGTTACAGCAAAATGATTAAACTGCAGATGAGGATTCAGATAGATTTGGCAAAGTGCATAATTGAAAATATGGGAGCTTCAAAAGATTACAGGCTCACTAGCATTAATGTTTCTAACTATTTCCACATCTCTAATGAAAGGTTCAATGAATGAAAATAAATAAATCATGTGTTGTCTCAGTGGAAATCTGTGTGTGTGCGCACCTTAGTGCTCATCTGCTTTGACCCAATTTGAAACTCATTTCTCAACATTTTCTACATTCTCTGCATAAATGGCCTAAAATGGTCAATTTTTTTTGGATTTTTTTGCTCATCAGGAACTTCAGCAAAAGTCTCCTCCTGCAATCTTGCTATGTGTGGAATTCATGAAAGTAATTCTTAGGATTTACAGGCGACAAATGCAACCAGACCACCCAGATGTAATCAGGAGGTTGGTCAGTGACAGTGAATGTAGACAATGGAACCATCATATGATACATTAGATTGAGAGGTGATAAAATGTGTTATATCCAGCTACACATCAGTGTAAAACTTTACATTTAGAGACAGATGACAAATTAAAAGAAAAACAATGGAAAGCATCACGTTTCTTCCAAAACTACCTTCCCCAAACACAAAATGGGTCATGGATATTTTTTGGGGGGTTATTATCTGTAAAATACATGTAAATAATGTGATATGTGAATTAATCTACCAAACTAGTTCTAAGTTGTTAACCCTGTAAAGCCTGAACCATTAAATCATTGACAGAAAATTCCAGTTCTTTGAAACTGGAGCCTTTATTGGTCCTTCTGAACAACCAAAAACTTTTTTTTTTTTCAAATATCAGTTTCCATGTATGAGTTTCAATTTGTATCATATTTGATACATCAGGTCTCAGTCCTCAAATATTATTTTTAACAAAGAAAAACATAATATAACACAAAAATGTCTAAAAAATTGGTAATTATTTTTCAAAATTGGCAAAGTCCTGCCTCTTTCCTCATTAATGACAATATTGTAGTGTCACTGGAAAGGCCTCTGGTAAATGAGTTCCTCCCCCCTGGTGGATTATCTCTGTATTGCATGTATCTAATTGTATACATCAGGTTTATCAAGAAAAAAAATACCACACTGATCATGTAGAGGGCTTCAAAACTCATGTATCAAATATTATACGATTGGCGTTATAGGGTAAAAGATAAGACAAGATTAAAATGATGTTGAAGAAGAAACAGCAAAAACAATGAAGAGAATGTAACAAAACAGAAAAAATTAACTTTCTGACACTGTAAGAAACTGTAAAAATGGAGATGTACATACAGCTATTTAAGACGCAGTTTTGTGAATTTTGATTCAAGGAGACATAAAATTGACTTTTTGGGTCTTGAACTTACAAGGATATCTCCTCATTTGCGGTTTTGATACCATTACAGACTTTATTTGCCCCCAGGAAGAAGTTAATTTTCCATTAGCTCAAAAAAAGTAAATGAAGCCAAGTAAAAATAAAATGAAGTCATCAGTGAGGTATCGGACCAAGGTGTTCTACAGTTAATGATGATGATGATGAAGGTGAGCAATGTCTACCATCCTGATTCAGAATCTCCCTTTAATGTTCAGTTGGGTTGAAGTCATGCTGAATGAGTTCGTTATTCTAAGTTTTTTTAAAAGTATTTTATGGTGATATATGTGATGTTTGTATGATGTACAGCTGCTGTTCTGTATAATCCATATTGTCCACCTTGACCAGGACACTTTCATAAAACGGTTCTTAATCTGAGAGAGTGCATTTCTGGTTAAATAAAGATTAAATAAAGTAAAATAAATACAATTGTCACACTCATCAAAGTGCTCTAGGGAAGGTAACACTATCTTCAAGTTTTTCCTGTAATTTGTCACACATTAGTTGAGACCAAAGCCAAAGCTTGATTATTTACTGTCAAAAACTGAATAAACTTATGCTGAAATACACAGATTTACCCAGCTAATGGCTTCACTTGCCACATTTTTCATGCAAATAGCACTTCTGTATTACTCTAATGATAAAAATGTGTGTTTTAGCTGTTTTCATTTGTTTCTAAAATGAGATAAGCTCTAGCCACTTCCAGCCAGCCACTCTACTGCACATACCAAATGAATAAATCTGCTTTACACAAAGGAGATCGACAGGCAGAGAGTATAGGTTGAAGGAACTCTCCTTTTGGTATTACCACATGAAAAACATCATTAAATGTTTTGCTTGCCCGCTCTGAAAAAGGTGGTGGATTCTGTTTCACTTCTTTGACATTCAACAAACCACATATTCCAGAAAAACCAAATGTGATGTGTAAGTGTGTGCATGTGTATGTTGTGAGAGCAAAAGCGAGGGCAGGTATGAGTGAAGACAAAGGCTCACTTGTTCACAGCGGTGCTTTATCCTCATTACACCACTCATTTGTTTATACTGTTAACTCTCTCACTTCCTCCATCCTTCATTAACTCCCTCTCTCTCCTCTCCCCGGTGACACATTAAGTACACAACCTTTAATCAGTGTTTACACATTTGCCGCCCTTCGCTCATGAGTTGTTGTAGCTCAAACATGTTACTGTAAATTGGTCAGCACATTGTGTTGGCAGCACATGCCGGCTTACAAACATTTCACATCTGAATCAATAATCTGAGTAGCGGCGCGAGACTGGGAGATTTACATTTCAGACCTCAAAAATAAAAAATTAAGGATGATAAGGAAGGTGAAGGATGAAAGAAGCTACTGGAGGCATGTATGTATGTTTTTCATAGCAGTGAGCTGAGGAGTTAACAGAGGAGCTAACTCTTGGTTCACAGAGACAGGCCTCCAGAATTAAAATCAGACAGAAGGAGAAAATGGAAGAGAGAGATGAAGAGAATGAGACAGGGAGAAAGGAAGAAAGAGGGAGAGCGAAGGAGAGCAAAAGACAGAAAGTAATTGGTTCTATGATGGCTTCCAGCTGCATGGCACTCTGCCAAACTAACTCTTCATGACACGCACTCACACTCTAACACACACATACACACACTTAAAGTCAGTAGTGCACCATAAACATTGGATCTTGGTAGATTTTGACAGTATATGTTAGCAACTGTGACATGCTCAGTTGCTCAACATGAAAAATCTATTTTGTGATTGAAATAATGATCTGCTACTTAAAGTAATGAGCAGAGATCTTTGTGTTCTGGAATCTGAAAATGTGTGATCTGAAATAAAATGATGTGTTCATCTTTACTGGCTACAGGTTTGAAGGGATTTTGGTATTTGTTTGGAGTCGTGACTGTTACAAATCTCTATAAAGTGTTGCAACTGCTACCCCTGGAGTACAAGAGGTTATATTCTGGATGTTTATTTCTGTTTTATGTCTGAATACATTTTCTGTATGTACATATGTCTGTCCACTGTGCCCATTCTGGAAGATGGATACTTCCAGATGATGCTTCTTCACTTTTTCACCTATTAGATATTTTATGATGGACTTTTTCTGGATGAATGTATATTGTGTAAATGTTAAAGGGGCTATAAGTAGTATTTGTGCCTTCAAATAGTAAGTAGCATTGGACTGTTTAGAATAAGAAGCTAAATATGCCAGTGTGTTGGATTGTAGTGATATGAACTGAATGTACCATGAGGATTGAGATTTACGTGACCACCAGAGGGAGTAGTGAGACTCTCTGTCCCCCATGGGTGAGTTTAATTAAGGTTAAGCTATTATGTGATGTTAATATCTTTGCTAACTGTGTCAGGTCTGACCTTGTTTGGTCGATTCTTGACAGATTTTTAATGCAGATACTGACAACACAAGCAGAAAACTGAGGTGATTTGTGGTTTTACTGTGACTGTTTTCAGTCTAAAAACAGAGCTAACAGAGCTATAGTGTAAACTATCAGCTGATGCAACACATGAAGATTTTAAAACATAGTGTTACCACCTGTAAATACCAGGTATGAGTTATAGTTTGAAGAAGAAAACTTGATGATACCATAATGCAGATGTATGTAAACAATGAACTCTACATTTTAATCAGTGAGCGACACAGTCTGTGGATACATAACACTGATTCATTGGTGGTTTTAGTAACTGTGAGTGTGTTGTGGTATATGACTTCCCCCCGCTATGGATAACTTGGAATATCAATACTACATATAACTCCTTTAAGGTTCTTATCAGCAAATGTAGTTGACGTTTGGATATATAAACAACTAGAAAAGCCCTCGGAGAGCGCAGACCTCCGCCAAGGTAGATCAGCCCCCCCCCCCCCCCACACACACACACACACACACACACACACACACCACCACCAAAATTTAATCATTTTATCCTTGTGCCAGTATCAACATTTCCTGAAAATTTCCTCAAAATCCGTCCATACCTTTCTGAGTTATCTTGCTAACAGACAAACAGACAGACAGACAGACAGACAAACCCCAATGAAGACATAACCTCTGCCGTTACATTTGGTGGGGGTAAAAATGTCTGACTTGCAAAAAACTACATGAACATGCAGTATGTAAGTAAGTCATGTATTATTTATTCATGCCATGGGCCCTATAATAATGTACATGTACATATGATCAATTTGTACAGATGAACTCCCTCCTTGTTAACCAGTTTTAAAGATTTTTCAGCGAGCGGGAGATGAAACTCATCTGGATGACAGGGGAATCTGTTGGAGAAAAAGCACCGACAACTGATTAAGACACATATGGGCAGATGTAAACGGGTTTGGTGGTGATGTATGTTTGTGTGTATGTTAATGTTGCAGACATCTGTTTGAGAGATAGTAAATTAGCAAGTTTCCCTGCAAGCAAAGCTTCAGAGTGTCACTCAGAACAAATTGCTCAGATGCAGACACACACGTACAAATATATAAACCCACACATACTCACATGAGCCGACAGAAACGTTAAATGGTGGAAAGAAAGATTGCAAATAACTAGAGGGAGAGAACAACAAATTAACAACAACAATTAGAAAGCAGCGTTCAAATGAACAACTAAAATTACAGATGCACAAAAAATACTTGATTGTGAAATCTTCCAATTATATACACACACAAAGGAGAGTCTACGTTAAAAAGTCCTCAATTTGGATATTGTATGACTCATCATTTCCAATTAAAAAAATTTTTGGTTTTTAAATTTGTAAACTCACTGTCACAGATGTTTCTACTGAAAACTGACAAAAATACTAAAACAGAAGTCATATGTCTTCTCAGTTGAGCTTGGCTGAAATATTTAACAAGACTGAGAAGGGGAAGTGAGTCTGTCAGCCAGTGTAACGGCTCATTTTCAGCTCTAAGGAGACTCTCTTTAACTGATATCCAGCTAACACTTTGCTTTACACTGTAAGTTGGATACGGGCTGTTCAGTAATAGTGTATCCTCTAAAACAAGGCTAGAGGTGGCTAATCCTTGTCTTGAGTCTGTAAAGCCGTCTGCTGTTTGACATTCTCACAGCTTCTTGCTCTCTTTCCCTTCAACTCTAGTTGCCTGGAGGCTTTATCCACTAAGTCAAAACATTGGCAGCCCCAATAGTTTAATTCCTTTTTGAAAACTGATTTTCCCCTTTATGGCTTATGCTCATATGTTTTTTATGTGGCCATGACTAGGAGAATAATGTTATTAGAGTCCAAGTAAAGACAAGAGCACTGTTTGGATCAGATGGAGCCTGATGAGGGTTGGAAAGAGCAGCTATACGTATCTCTGTGGCACGCCAAAACTCCCTCCCTCCCTCTGATGGACGTCCACTGCTCTGCTCCCAAACAGATGGTAGAGCCATTAGGAGCAGGGTCTTCAGAAACGAGAGAAGTAAAATTATTATCTCTGACATTTCAATACAGCCTTTAGTCCAAGCTTCCACAAGGGCTTCCAAATCCATTCAAGCTAATCTAGACCTCCTCTTCACACAGCTTATCCTTCTCAAGGCTCTTCCTCTCTAAGCCCCTTGGATCACTGCTCGTCAGAATCATCTCAAACAATTTACAGTGTGTAGAGCGCACCCATAACATAAAGACACCGTCATGTAATGACATTTAAGCCTTCAGACACTGAGTGGAAGTGACTGTATCCATTTCTCATGGTGTTTATGCTCTCAGCAGGGGACGGGCCAAATCCCAGGCTACACCATGGTAAATTAACATTGCACAAGATGACTGTGGCCTTCACTTTTGCATCAATATGAGCAGTTATCAGAATCACAAGAGAGAGTCTTATTATGCATGGTAGTAAATGACTAATCTTTAATGAGACCCACAGTTAACCTTTTAATGGCTCTTTATTAGACTAACGAGCTATGCCCCAGTGTGTGTGTGTAGAAGAGGAAAAAAAATGTGTGCGTGTGTGTGCAGATATGTGAGTGCAGCAGTGAAACACTAATTAAGCTGTCGGATGGTGCAGCAGATTAGGCAGGCCCCCTGCAGAGTCTTCGGCCCCCGGTAGGCAAACAGGCTTCATCCCTCAGCCAGCCAACCCAAATACATCTCAGCACACCGGCACTGGAGCTCAGCGCTAACTACACATCTTTAGCCCGGCGAGGCTGGATCAGATGGCCTGCCAGAGCCAACAGAACAAGACTGGCGGGTGACACAGAGAACACGTTTGAGAGAGATGTAGACTCAGCTGAAGGGAGATTATTAGCAATTCTCACAGCAATATCTGTGGTCACACATTTTATTACACACTAAACATCATACATCCATTTAAATGCAAATTTTAAATGTACTGCTCTTGCGATCATAACATCCAGGGTGTATAGTGGTTTCTTATATCTTTCATCTTCCCTCTGCCATTTATTTCTTCCCCTTCATCTCCTGAGGTGAATATGTATGAGTGCTTATATCTGCTTATGTATGTGTGCATGTGTATGTACACGTATTAACAGATGAATGTGTGTTTACATGCACATATGGACACACCAAGGGCTGTTGCTTTTAAAAATGATCATCTCATACATTTAAGAGGCAGGACAAGCAGTGATGCAAAACAAAAAAAAAACTAATATAAGTCCCCTCAAATGCATTAAAATCAAGGTACTAACCATGTTTTGAATGAAGGCTGCAGAAAGTAAAAGAAACATGATGTCAGAAAAATAAATATTCCCTTCCTGCTCCTGGTGTTTAAATAGAGACATATTTTTTACATTTCATATTTACTTCCTCTTGTATCTTCACAGAGCCTCATTACAAGCATTTTATGTACTGACATATGTGCACATGACAGATACAGCTGAACTCAACTGAACATTTATTTATATGCACTGAGCACATACACACACATCAGTGCATGCATGTGGTACACACAAGCTCCAACAAATCAACATAAACTGGTGTCAGATATGAAATAAGTGAGGAAATAATGAGAAGAATCTGATGTTACACACAGAGCAAAGGGTTTGCTTTATGGCTTGAAAAACCACAAGATTATAAACATCTATGATGTGTGTGTAATATATGTGTGTTTTAATCTGTAGTTCTTCACCACAAAAGGAAGGAAACTCTACCCTTGGCTTTACACAAATAACAGTTAAAACTACTGTACGAGGCATGATGGAGCAAATGTTAAAATAACTAGCCTATAGTTTATTTCTTCTCTTTCTCTGTAACTCTCTCTCACACACACACAAATACATACACAACCCTGGAGCAGTTTCTTTCTTTTCCAACATTCACATCATCACTGCATCACTGTGCGTATACAGCAATAATTCTGATGCATCTGCTCTCAGTTTACATGAATTAATGAGGTAAATTCTGTTCTTTTCCCCCTCTCTGAGTCACACTCTGCACTGAAATGCATCTCTGAAGGTTTTTTCCCGCAGCTACATATTGGCCTGGGTTTAAATAAATTAAAAAAGGAGGTTGTGCACATTTCTCACAATATGAATAACAGATATTTTATGTGTCTCTGTTGGATTTGTGGGCTTTTCATCCAGGGTGGCCAGAGATCCTGATCTGTACAGTATTAAATATAGTTTCCTGTACATGGGGAATTCTTCATGTTACTTCACCTTACAGCGTGTGAAACGATGAACAAACCACAACAAGAGAAACGATCGTTTGCACCTTTCAAGTGTTCACAGTTTTAGTTAGATTGCAGCAATTGGAGCTGAAAACACATCCCAGGCTTTTTGCATGTTAACTGTGTGCCTGCGCATGGCCTGCGTGTGACTGCAGCTCATCCTGCAGGATGTGAGGCTGCTCTCCCAGGCTCTTAAAATGGCTGCCTGGAGGCATGAAGGAATAGGGCTCCTTTTATTAATGCTACACCTTTGATTAATCTGAGCAAATGTGTTCCCCATCCAATGGCTGACAGCTCTGGGGCCGAGGCAAGGACCCCAATACACACACACACAAATACTGTCAGTGAGTGTTGACACAGTCCAGATGTTGGCAGCTCTGTTCCAAATGAAAGCAGGGCAGCCGGCCAACAACCTGAACCGCTCTCCCCATCAAATGATATGTTTACAATAATACTGTTCTGAGACTCAGGAGACACACGCACATGTGCACATGCATGTCAACACACACATATTAAGTGCATGCACACAGCATGCGAGCTGATTCTCAAAGCAGGGGAAATGAACTAATGGAAAGCCAGAGTACCACATTGGGTGCAAAAGCGAACCAACTTGTGGTGGAGCAGAGAGAGAAAGAGAGAGGGGTGGAGGTGTGGTGGTGTGGTGGAGGAGTTTGGTGAGGCAGAAAGAAAAAGAAAAAGCAGAAAATAAAGAGACAGGGTGTGACAAATAGACTGATCAAAAGAGTGGGGTGAGTGATTATCATTGCCTTGTTTGGATCTGTATTTCCTCCGTGATGTCAGTCAGACAGAGAAAGGCAGGGGATGGAAAAATAATAATGTAGTTATGTAATGTGCCCCGGAGGCCTGGAACTGAAACAGACAGAAAAAAAAATACCAACTCTGTTCAATGCAGAGGTGCAAGAGGTCAAACTATACCTACTATTCTTTATGGCTGTGGTTCTCAACTACTTTCTGCCTTTAGCTACATCCTAAAATAATGTGGCCCACTTGAAGAGGAGAAACAACCAATTATCAAACTCTGACTCAGACGCTGACTCTGTTTGCGCTTTATCAGGCCATTTTGCTTGATTAATTATTGGTGACACCCCAAAGGCTTCAAATATTCATTATAGCACAAACATTCATGCCTTTATCACACCAATTAAAAACAAGATAATAACATTGTTATGCTCTGGAGGTAGTTTTTCACATAACATGAATCATTTGGTAAACTTTTAGTCTTGCAGCTGCCTGGTGGTCTCAGTTTTAGAAATGTTTCTCTTGAGCTCTTTTTTCACTCCTTCACACACTTTTGTTGACATACCAAAGTGTCTGCACCGGTGTTTTTGTCTAATGACTGAGTGAGACTATTTCTATATGTTGGTACATCACCAACCATCATCACATCCTTCTAATGAGCATCCAGTCAGTTCCAGTCAACTAGCTCTAATCACACGTTTGCTCTCAGCATGTTACTCTTGACTGTCACACAGTGTCAAACATTAATGTGTACCTGACAGCTCACAGCTTCACTCGACTTCATTATGTGAACGCACACAGCCCATATTTCCCACATGCAGGCATGTACATGTAAGCGCATATGATCAGAAACATGAAAATATGGGCTGTGCCTGGATGAAATATATGAACAAACATGTGGTAGAGTAAATATCCAGTTTCCTGTACTTTGTTGTGACGCTGTTCTGGACTGCTTCCTGGAGTAATAAAATCAGATAATATTCTCCTGTTGTCAGCTCGATGAAGACAAGCCACTGCAGGCATAAAAGAAGTGAAACAGTCTGATAAAGAACTTAATCCATTCATCTGTCCCAACAAGACTAGACAACAAGAGAAGTGCCCCACTGTGCAGACGGTTTGTCTCAACTCATTAAGAGGAAGCTATTATTCAGATGGTAATGAAAGTATATATTATAGAGGTTTGGGGTGATGCTGCAGCCTCACAGTCAGCCCTTCTCTTATCTGAAGCCCTTTGAAATATTGCATTGTACTATATCATTATATCATGTTTATATGGAATAATGATTTGTTTACTGTTATAAAGACTGTTTAATAAAATACTGCAAAATGGCTTAACAGCATCTCTCCTCCTTGGCCTGCACTGAGAAAGTGAAAATCTATGAATATGCAAATTAGAGAAGAGAGTTTTTGCTGTTGGGAAATTCCGGTTTCATCCCTTGAGCAGCATGCAGAATCATCCAGGTTGGCCAAAGGGTGTGTGTGTGTGTGTGTGTGTGTGTGCATGTGTGCGCGTGTGTGTGCGTGCGTGCGTGTGCGTGTATGTATGTGTATGTGTGTTGCAATCCTTGTTAGAACCAGTCTGAATTTTTAACAAATGAAATGAACACCTGACCTTGTGAAGTGAGCCATTTTGGTTGGTCCTTGCCTCCAAATGGATCTTCAGAAGACTGAAATTTAAGACTTGGATTTAGAGTTAGAGCCATACTATGTAACACTTTTGTTTGACAGCATAAGTTGTATATTACATATTTTCAAAAATAGATATAAATGGAGAGATACTCACAATTTTATTCAGGGTATGCACCATTTGATTGGTCAGTGGTGTCATATCCTCTTTAGTACACTGCTGCCCATAAAGTTGGGATAAAATACTTTCACCTCTTCTCATGAAATGATCCTGAAAATGTGATTTATTATTGATAGATAAAGTGGAACTGGGACTCAGTGTGTAATCATAGCACCTGTTCAAAGGTGATTATTGATGTGTTTAAATAGGAATAAAAAAGAGGAATGTGCCTGAAAACAAAATTATTCCACCTTTATGGGCAACAGTGTAGTTTACTTGCACAGTGACAAATCCAGAAAATTGTACATGATGGCAAAGACGTCTTCACAGGGTGGTATATGGGAATCCCATGTATTTGTTAATGAATTCAGTAAAAGACCCACTTAAATTCTTTTAAAATCCTTATTGTTGTATCATACCCTCTTTCAACACACTACTTGTGTTCTCAATAGACAAAATGAACAAAACCAGTTTTCACACAAATTCATAACAAAATGAGAAGTGAAAGTTAAAAAAAAAAACAAAAAAACAATGCAGTAATTACCTCTAAGATGTAGTGGAGTAAAAAACTAAAAAGCTTTTTTGACCAGTTGTATTTTTTTTTTTCTGTGAGTTGAGAACCCTGTAGACATAGTGGCAATTTGTTTTAACAAGTACAGTATTAAGAACAGAAGAGTCAGGGGGCATAGCTGAGGGAGAAAGGCTCTACAAATAGGAGGGGGGGCTTATTTCAGGAAAATTTTCAGATTCAACTTTAGCCCAGATTTTCTAATGCTCCCATGTCTTGGGAAAAAAAAAAAGTGAAAAAATTTCAAATCGAGCCCAAACCCCCCACCCCCACCCCGAAAATTACTTTTTCAACCCTGTAAACGTGGGGTTTTTGGCAACTTTCAAACCTTCTTCACTTTTGATAAAGTACAATGTAGCAATATGCTCATACTGGACCTTAAGTGTTTTTTTGTGAGACATGTCATGTCTTAAGAGTGCTTTGCACTACAAAAGGTGTGGTGTCAAGGTCAAACTATAGGTCAAAGGTCACCCAAATGGTCAAAAATGCATATTTCATGGAATTAAGCTGTTAATGGGGGTTTTTCAAAATGTTGGGCTCAGGTTCTCTCCTCATAACACATCTATTGACCACAAACAACTTCCATTCAATAAGACACATTAAACACAACAATTTACTCAATGTATTATCCATATACAGGGTGGGGAAGCAAAATTTACAATATTTTGAGGCAGGGATTGAAAGACAGTGTATGACCAATTAGTTTATTGAAAGTCATGAGAATTTATTTGCCACAAGAAAACTGACATAATAGAAAATGTTTTTATTCTATGTGTCCTCCTTCTCTCTCAATAACTGCCTTCACACGCTTCCTGAAACTTGCGCAAGTGTTCCTCAAATATTCGGGTGACAACTTCTCTCTTTTCATCAGAAAATCAGAGCCAATGTGGTATTTGATACGAAGTCCTGCCCCTACTACAAAAGGGGAGCAGCTGCCTCCCCACAACCCCCTGTATATCCTGTACTTGCCACTATTTCCTTAGAATGAAGTGATATAACATCAGCATACAGTTCATTCATTCATTCATTCATTCATTCATTTATTTTCTGTTCCATCTTAATCCTCCGGAGGGTCTCGGGGGGCTGGAACATTTCCCAGCTTACATCAACTAAATGGAGAACACCCAGACATGTCGCCTGTTCATCTAAGACAAAATATACAGTATGTCTCTAAAAATAAAGTGAATAAAACTTACATTACCTCATCTTTAAACACATCTTACATCTGAAAACCCATTCGATCTTCTATTAAAACAATAGTATGAATCCTTTCAGGCAAACTTTTGGGTGTAAATTCTTGACAGTTGGAGGTATGTGACCATGGCAACCATGTAATATGTATATAGTTATACTCGGCCCACATTAATATGGATATTTTGCAAAGCAAATATTTTTCTTTATGTTTGGACCTCTTCCACATGTAACTTTTAAAAAATGCTTTCCAAGTGAACCTATACATCTGTGTGGACAGGTAGAACTGAGTAATTGGAAAGCAATGGGGTCAACAGTATCATTGCTTTGTGTAAGAAACATCAACTCCAGGTGTATAAATCATTGTATGAACTGCAGTAGATCAAGGTCAGTACAGATACCTTTGGAAGATGGACTGGACCGGCATTATGGACAAATCCACATCATGTAAAAAAATAGGACTGCTACCTCCCCAACGATCACTTAAGGTAACTTAACCCATAAAGACTCAAACATCCACTGGCGACCAAAACCATCTACTGATCTAAAAATATTTAATATCTTCTGAACCATTAACCCTTTATTGGGCCCTCATAGAAATACTGTGAAATTCAACATTTCAGCCTTAGTGTGTTATTGGACTACATAACAAGACTTTACTACTTTTGTGAAATTTTTCAAAATGTCTTGATGTCATGTAGAAAATCAAGGTCAATGAAGTTACCATATTTGGTTCTTTGCCTATAAGTGGCAAAAAAGTAAACCAAGATGTATAATATATACAAGAAAAACACATGTAATGTGAAAGGAACATGTATTTTAAACATTAGAACATCACTTTTAGAACATCAGAACAACGTAAGAGCTGATACAGACATCTGTCACCATTCACATTATCACTTTAAGATCATTAATTACATTAGTACCATTACTTCATGGTGCCTAACAAAGCAGTTTTGGTTTGTTATGAGATTGTTGACCCACTGTCCTCACTGTAACCGTTGCTGTCACTGTCTTGTAATGTGTGCGGAAATGACCAAAAATAGTCACTTGCCTGATAAAGGGTTAATCCTATCAATCCATGTAAATAATTGGTGTAAAATACAGTTTGTCATCTTTTCATGGTTGTCAGATATGACCCATTTGGACGTTCAGAGGCTCCATAGTGAACATGGAAAAACTGTAATCTTCTACAACATTGATTCACTAGTAAAACCCTTGTAGTTTGATAAATGACAGCGAGACACTTGTTTTTATGTTCAGTTATTGATATCTTTACTGAAAAAGTCCTTTTTTCTTCAGTTTTCTCTGTTTCTGAAATAATAACCTTCAGCTTTAAAGATACTGTACAGAGAATTCATTTAAAGTGGATTGCAGCGACACCTTCGTCTGGAATTGGTGGTGTTTTTAAGGGACAAAGACTCCACTTCCCATGAGCACTAGCACCTACTGTCGAAAGGGCAGAACTGTGGCCGAGGCGTTTTGAAGGTAATAACTGAAGAGCAGTTTGCATTTCTGTTTTCAAGACACCAACTTGCAGGTGCAAAGTGACATTTGAAACAAGACAAGCAAACTTCATAAAGTCTGTTTGTAGTGTAGTTTAGTAACTGGCGTGAAAATGAAAATGAAACCTAACTTTGGATGTCCGACTCCTGCTTCTATGTTTCTTTTACTCCAGAGCTCCAGAGTGTTACTCACAGGCAGGCTCTCTAAGACGTGTCCCAATAATATACATTTGCACTAGCTTTAACACAAAGTATTCAAGCATTTTCATAAATGACTTCAGTCATTCAACATCGTCATCATTCTGCATTAGCAGTTCAGTGCTAGCTGCTTCAGCCTTCTGCATTCACAGTATTTACTACTTTTAGAATTGTCTTGTTCCTGAAGGACAGTTTAGTATCCAGGCCTGGCATGAACATTCAACTCCATACAGAACCATTTCAGTCACACCTTACAAAGCCCTTAGTTTGTGACTGAAACAATGCTCTAAATAGAACATATTACAGAAACCAAAGAGCTAGCCCTACGGCTAACGCAGAAGCGTTTACTAAGTGTTTGACTGAGCTACCAACAACCACTATAGTCAAATCCAATGTTCCAATGCATACATGTAAAGAACAGAAGCATTCTATACCTGTGGAGAAGGAAGAGGGACAACTCCGGGTCTGTTTTCATTCCTTTTAACTCCCTTAGTTCTATCCATCCTGTGCTTGCGCTAGGAAAATGAAAGATACAGTCACTGTGGCTACATTAGTAGAAATGAGTGTAGCCACAAAAAGCCACAGCCACTCTGGGTCCCTGCAGCAGGGCGTAGCTCCCCTGGGAAATTTTGGGGAAAATGAAGTCTTTTTCCTGCATTCTGGTGCATTTTGAGCTTAAAAATATGTTCAATCTGACTTAAGTTTCATACAAAAAAAAAAAAAAAATCTTAAAAAATTAACTTAAATCAACATTTTCATCTAAACTATTTTTTATTTCTAATCTAATGTATAACAAAACAATAAATGATAGACTTATAAATACAATTATTCTGACCACTGATGTTCATGAGATTCAACAAGAGATTCAATATAAAATAAATTTACCAGTGTGACATGATTTATCATAAAGTCATTTGATAATTAAATATGGACAGATATGGACTCTTGAAATTATTTTATTTAGACTAGAAAGTACTCCTGCCCAGACGAGAATGTACATGGACTGATTGCCGATACCGAGTACCGATACTAGAACTTAATAATCCCATTCTAGTTCTTAGTTCCTTTTGTAAATGTGCTTTATTGTTGTTGTCATTAGTCTGACTGGAAAAAAGTGCTGCTACTGACATTTAATGTGTTGGAATGAGCGTTTCTCAATTAATCCACCAGGGGGCGCTGCTCTTAATGAACCATACTGGACAAATACCACGAAGAAGAGTAAAGTTTTTTGAGAGGAAGAAGAAAGTCAGCGATAACAAACATGGAGACGACGGAGGCAGCACTAATGTGATACTAATATTGCAGCATTTTCACTGGTAAGGTTTAAAAGCAAAGCTTCAGCAGGTAGAGAAAAGAGAAATGAGCCATAAGTTTTGTTTTCACTTCTGCTGGTGGTGGTCTGCACCGCTCCGTACCCCTCTCTGTCTGGGTGTGAATTCGTAAAAAATGGGAAACGTTCGGGTGAGTTTGATCGCTCTCGGCAGCGCTCTTCAGTAGTGGAGACCACAATTATTTTTCTTGGTTATCGCTCGGACATTTTTGATTAGAGATGTAAGTTTGTTGATTTTACTAAAAAATACCTTCGCCACTGTGGCTACACGGGTTGAAAACAACTTTGCCAACCAGGAAAATGCATCGCCAATGGGGATGTGGCAATAGGCTAGCGCAAGCCTATGCATCAGTTCAATGCAGAGGTTTACCAGTGTACCAGTTTAGTCTGTGCTCTTTCACTCTCCTGGTCAGCTTTCTTTTTCCTTTCTGCCAGTCCAGCTCCAGTTCCTGTGTCCACCATTACAACAAAATAAATCCAATAAATCCCTTTCTTTAGGAAAAAGGACAGATCTTACTCCTCACTCGTTCAGCTTACTTCTCACTGCTAACCTCTGCCGGTTGGTGTGGTGTTGTCACAGTGATGTAAGTCTGCCGTAAATCAGTCCAGTCAAGGTCCAACTCAACCAGGGAAGCTGGAAGTAGCATTTGGAAATAACCTATTTTGGTGCTGATAATCTCATTTTAAATTGCGGACTACAATCAGGCATATATATAAAAATGAGACTTTTTCAAGATCATGCAGAAAGTCTGTACAGCACCTTTAATAGAAGCTTCTATGAACATCTGCATGATCAGTGAATTACATACAGGAAAATAGATGGTTTTCATTGAAAAAAACACAAAATACAGAGGATAATATTATAATAAATGGTGATAAATCATTTAAGAAAGGTGAAATCTAGAGAGAAAAATCTATTTGGGAACTGCCACAAAAATAACTCTGGTTCTTTATGGGTTAACTTTATAATGTACCTTGTCATTGCTGCACACCTTCCACCCACGGTGTTTGTTGTGTGTAACTCCACCAGAAACAATCATTTGTCCAAGCATTTGTCTCAGTTTGAAGTTGTTTTTGTATAAAGGTGTGGACAGAGACATTTTGGATAGCAAATTTATTAAATATAATTTTTGTTAACAGAATTTTTATTCATACATTGACCTTTTTGATACACTAAACACATTCCACTTTAGCTTTCTCAGTAGCATGTTAGTATGAGATTTTCTTTTACATTTTACACTTTTTTTTTTTTTTTTTTTTTTTTACAGTTGCATATTCAATAAGAAAAGTAGGAGTAGAGAAGTGATACTACATTTGCTTGACTTATCCATAGTGGCAGATATTACATCAAGGTATATCCTACACCATAAGTGTAGGGAATTCATTCTGTCAAAGAGTGTTTTCACTTTGCAATTTGATGCAAAAATATGTGTATAAGTGTGTTATTTGTGTGTGAGAGATGCTGACAGAGAAGAGGGAAATATTCATCATTTTAAAACATGAAATGAATTATTGCTGTCATTAAAGAAAAACCCATTAAATATCAATCAACAATGTTCTACACAAAAACACTTGGCAAATACTGCGTCTTTGCTGCATTAGATCCAAATACTGTAATTTCAAGATATTATTAGCTACACAGGAATAAAAGTCTTAATATTGTAGATACTTGAAAGCAAGACAGAGTTTGTGGGTAATATATCACTGAAGCAATATAATATTTGTGCAAATTAGTTTTGGAGGATTGTACTTTACCACAGAGCTTGCAAATGCCTGGCACCGCTGAAGCATATGGGATGAATTATCCGCACAACTCTGAGAAAGAGAGAGAGACAAAGACAAGAAGAATATTTCCCCGAAATGCTAAACTCAATAACTGAATGTTATCTTTTTTATTTTGCTGTTTTCGGCCTTTTGAAACTGCAACGCTCCATTCTATCACAGAGCTGATGGAAGTGTAATGAAGTGTGGAGGAACAGTGCCAGCTTCAGCAGAAATGCCTGTGGTTCTGCCTTCCAGCCCAATACCAACAACGCAGAGCAGACAAACGGTGCAGATGAAAACTAACTGAGGAGTTGAAATAATTTTTTAACACAGAGACATGCTCCCTGTGCGTCACATAATCTCATCCACTAAGGGGTGTATGTGTTCACTACAGGGGGTCCATTAATAAAATATGACTGTATCATATAATAGACTAGTCTGCCAAATTACAGGAGACAGAGAGACAGCTTATTAGGAGGATTGAGGGGGAGGTGTGCATGTGTGTGTGTGTGTGAGATGGAGCCTGAATAGAGAGATTAAGTGGCCTACTCTCATCAAAAAGGCACATTACCTAAGTGTTGGCATCATTAATAAGACTCAGGCAGAGCCAATCTGCTAACAAAGGCTCTAACTGTGACCAAGGAGACATAAGAGAGGTGGACAATTACTCTCTACTGTGCACAGAAGATTCATTTTTTATATATATATACATATATATTTCTGTGTTTTTTTTAATTGCATCAGCACACATGTATAAGTCTGTGTACAGTATGCAGGTATTTAGATATATGCAGGCAGGTACATTACCACACATGCTTGTGCACAAACACACACAAATCTCACTCTCACACACAAAACAGGGCACTGCTCTAAATCCAAGTCAAACTGCAGTGAGTCACACTGTCACCGTGGCAACAGTGGCCGGCTCCATGCAGAACACATTCTGTCATATCTCTGGCATTTTCTTTGAGCTTCACATCGACATAACTTCCAGCCACAGTCATTCCTGCTCTGATCTCTTGAGTGGATCAATGAATAAAGCACTGAGGTGTGCAGGTCTGAACGCTTTAAGGTCATAGTTCAGATTCTTATCATTCAAATCGCAAACGTGTCTCATCTTCCTCCTCCTTAAGCTGCATTTGTTGACCTGCCAACCAGACAGACAGACGAGGCGAGTGAGGTGATGCTCCCTGTCCTGTGGGCGTGACATGAGCCTGACGGGCCTGAAGGGTTTGAGTCGCACTGATATGTTTCACCACCAGATGGTGTCTCCCATCACTGCCATAACTGAGCGCTGGAGAAAAGGAGATGAGGGAGGGGGAGTGTTTAGATGCTGCCTGCCCTATCCATCTTAATAAACACAGGGAATAGTCATCCTCTGAAAACACCAACAGAGATAAATTGAGGGACTGCTTAGTTAGTCAGCTCTGTGTTGTTGGTGGTCTGTATGTCACACTTGACTCTAACGGTGACTGATATTGTTTTACTCATACATCCTGACTCAGAACATTCAGTAAAGATCTCTTATAGCCGACTGGTCGACGTTTAACAAAATTAGTGTTAAACAAGCAAATCCTACACTTCTGAAATCCCTAATTATTGTCTGTTCTTAGAGTCTAAACTTGTACTGATTGTACATTGCAGCACTGGGAATTTGCATTGAGAAATATAAAAGAGAAAATTGCACACAGGCATGATTTTTTTTGTGCAATTACAAGTAGCTTCCTGGCTCAAAAGTGAAAAAAATAAAGAGATTGTACAGAGGATGGTGCACAGAAAATGTTTTGCTCTTCCTGCCTTAATATAACTTGAATATCTACTAAACTGTACTTGTGTTTTACCACTGTAATCTAGATGATGATAGCAGCGTGTATTTTTGTGATTTTTCTACAGACATATAGCAATGCTTAATTTTTTTTTCAGTTTGACAGCCAGTACTTACAGATTAGGTCACCTCATAATCAGGCCATTATAGTTTTAGATAGGAATCCACAACTGTAAACACAAAATGTTAAGTTTTGAGAATCTAATTGGATACTCTGATATTCAGCTTCTGTTCACCTTATTTCACCCCCTTGGTCGAAAAGATTCATACAACTTTACTGAGAACAAATGACCAGAGTGTCAGGGTCAACAGCTCATAGAGTCCCTAAAAGAAGCTCTGCCTTCAAACAATCTTTCTTCTCTTTTTAAACAATAAAGGCACAGATTCAGTTCCCTGATAGTCAGACATCTCTGTATATTCGTGTGTTTCTTTGTAAGGATAAAAAAAAAGATTTATTTTAAGGCACCAGCAATATTAATATTAGCTGACTAAACTATTTTATTCCCACATCATTCTGCAGTTTAAGTTATGATGGTCTGGGCAGTGATTGAAGAATTTAACTGTATGTGAGTGTTAATGTAATTATATTTGGGGGTTTGGGGGCAAAGTGTGGTCAGACATAAATATAATGTTTGACCTCTTAAATTTTTGTTAATTCCTGGAATAGATATTTGATACGTGTCCTTACCTACCCAGACGGAAATTATCTTGTACTTTTCTCCCTGAGATTCCTGTTTTTTCTACATGGTCGCTAATATTTCTTGTCTCCTCAAAATCCAAATGAATTGTCATAATATCTATATTTCTGACATCTCTGACAACAACACTGAATTAAATGCATTATTTGCTGAATTGCAGAACATTGGTGCTGGATTGCAAGTTGACATCAGCAGGCTCTTCTAATACTACAAGTAATGCTGATAACACAAAGTCACCACCTACGAGACACTTAACTGCTGAAACACTGTGTCTGAAACCTTTTATAGCAATTTCTAGAGCAATAATTTTACACTTTTTTTCATCTTGTTGCCTCTTTTTCACAAATTTTGTCTTTCTGCACCTTTAACCCATACAGACCCAAACAGCCATTGGTGACCAAAATCAACTACCAGTCTAAAATGTTTAATAACTTCTGATCCATTAATCCTATCAATCCACGTAAATACTTGGTGTAAAATGCAGTTTGTCATCTTTTCATGATTATCAGATATGACCCATTTGGATGTTCAGAGGCTCCATAGTGAACATGGAAACACTGTCGTTTTCTACAACTTTGATTCACCAGTAAAACTTACAGAGTTGGATCAGTGACAGTGGATGGAGACACTGGGTTTATGTTCAATTAATGATAGATTTTACTGCAAAAGTCACGTTTTCTTCAGTTTTCTCCATTTCTATTATAATATCCCTCAACTTTAATTTGAGCTTTTATGAACATCTACATAATCAGTAATGAAATACAAAAAAATACTAGATTTTCACTAAAAAATGCAAAATTCAGAGGATAATATTATAATAAATGGTGATAAATTACTTAAGAAAGGTTAAATATAAAGAAAAACTTTTTGTAATTGCCACAAAAGTAGCACTGGGTCTTTATGGGTTAACTGACTCCCATCCTCTACATTTCACTTAGATTCAATGAGACTAACATTTATTATGGTCTATAATTGTTATGTATTTTACTCTGACAGTTAGAGACCCAATATAAAGTGTTATTACAAAAAACACACAGTTTATTGTACTCCAGCTCAAACCAACACCTCCATATCAGCATTTTGTTCTTCAGTTGGTCGTTATCTGTGATGTTTGTTGTGTGTTCAACAGCTCTGTGGGAAGTTCAATAAATGAAGAGTTTTTATTTTGTTGTTTACTGGTTTAACTTCAACAGAGCAATCTTAGCCTGTTTTTTTTTTTTTTTTTTTTTTTTTTACCTACTTCATGTACTTCATGGTATAGATCTGATGTGCACCTCTTAAATAATGTGGGAATGTGTCAGTTTGTGTGGGCTGTACAGAGACTGTGAGGATCATACTTATATTTTTGGATACAGACTCTGCTACTGCTAGCTCTAATTCTTCATTCCAGAGTTGTGTGGTCTACAAGGCATTCAGGGAAGATACTCCTGAATTTTTGTGTAACTTTGAGAACTGTAAACTTGGACGTTCCTGCTAGAAACCGCAATTGAAAACCCTGGTGCTAAAAGTACTGAAGTCAGAAAAAAAGTCTGTTAAAATATTTATAGGGCGGACTTAGCTAAACAAATGCAACATGTTAATATGCTCAACCTGGATTGTCCAAAAATGTGACTTCAGTACTTTTAGCACCAGGTTCCTCAATGTGTAAGATCTGCTCTGCTTCTACACTTTCCCAGTTCTTCAAATACTAATACTTTGTCACTTACTAAGGTCTTATTTAAATATATTGAAATATTCGTCATAAACAGAGTCATAGGGATTCATATCATTCTAATATAAAATTCTAATATAATTTTTTCCCCCCAACACAGGGACTCCATCCATCAAACAAGTAAAAATGTTACCTTTATATTGTCAAAAAATGCTATAACTATTAAGAGTGTGTTTGTATATGCATAGGTGGAATACAACTAACTATTTTTGCTTAAGTACTGCAAAGCTGACAAATTTTAGGTATATATGCAGTATATTACTTTAATATTTTCACTTTTTACTTTACATATTGTCAGAGGAAAATATACTTCTTGCTGGATTAGATATAGAACAAGTCACTTAAATGAGCAAATACTTTGCAGCTGGATTATCTGTATGAAATTAAAATCCAGTAATAAATTATAATGTACTATTACCATTACAAGTCCCAGTTACAACATTAAAGCTTCAGTAGTTATAATCCAGTATCACTGAAATTGTTGCTTTGCACTGTTACATTTGATACAATAAGAATGTTTTGATGCAAATACTTTTGTATATTAAATTTACTGATACTTCATACTTGTACCAGATTATTTCTACATTGTGGTGTGGCTTCTTTTAATCAAAATATAAAATATCTGAGTACCTCCTCCACTGTATGAAATTCTATGTCATTCTTGTACCGGTTTTAAATAGAACTATTTTAGTGAAAGGAGACATAAGATAATGTTAACACTGGAGAGAAAATCTTTTCACATCAGACTGATGATCCCATTTTTCCCTTTTACGTAAGCGTAGCTCAGTCTCAACAGCACATCTTTCATGCAGGATGTGTTGGGCTGTTTTATCATGATCACAGTCTCCATGATCAATCTCATCCTTCTCCTTGAGCTGGAGGTGGAGTGGGGCCATGTGGGCTCATTTACTCATCAGTAAAGAGAGATTTGGGTGCAGCCCCACTGCAGCCTTGACTTCCATCAGAGTGGGGATTTTTTCAGCTCCAGCTTGGTAGTGCCAACAGTTCTATCAGCACCACTAGATACACTGAGACACATTTGGGCAGCTCACCCTGCAACCATGGTAACAGAAGAATTTTACTAGTTGGCAGCAACCAATAGTGGGGCACTTCCCACTCATCTCCGTCCAATGAGAATGCAGTCTGCAGCCCAACCCACCTAGAACTGTCACTGATGGGCTAGTGCAGGCAGGATTTAGAGATGTAGGCTTGGCTAATGAACAAGTGAGAGAGCGTAGGTATGTGTGCATGCGTGAGAGTGACTGAGTGAGGCTGGAGCATAATCTGATGAGGATTCCCTCTCTGTGAACCGCAACAAGCAGACACATTGTGGTGTAGTACTCATTAACAGAGACCATCTGACATTCAACACCAACAGTGCAATAAGCCATCCTGTCATCTCGCTCCCACATGTTCACATGCATGCTGCACACACACATACAAACAAACATGCTCACAGCTCTGATCGGCATGTGACAAGGCATTTTTCAGGGCATTAAATCAATCACACTGTCTCCAAAGAATAAGATGATAAGTACGACCATGAGCTGTCAATAAAGTCATTTATTATTTCACACAATGGATAACATGAACAACTTCAACTGTAGTTCTTCTTAATAAGTGCTCAACGCTGCCAGCCAACAGAAGGGTAGCAAAAGAATGAGCTATTCTTTCTGAGGAAAGAGAAATTAAAAAACAAAAAAATTAACCTACAAGATCATGAAAGATAAACATGACCAAAAGCATGCCAGCGGACATGGATATACATATATATTGCATGTATATATGTGCTTAAGACATATATCTGTATGCCAGCAAATGCAAATACAAAATATATGTGTACATTTACACATACATACTGTGGAGGATATATGCATATGCATGCGCATCTAGTATTTACTCTATATGTCAAATATTTGCAGTTTTTAATATTCATACAATGTACAAAAATGCTTCATGAATTAAAAAATTCATTACAAAAAGAAACATATCAAACAATGTACAAGTCTTGCTCCAAATTCAATTGAAATTCAACTTTCAGCTTGTCTAAAATATTTATGCATACAATCAAGTTGAGCATGCAAATAAAGGAAACCCACTCTAGAAAAAGGTTCAAATACACTATGTATACAAACTAAAATATGCCCACACTGTTAGAAGAGCTCACTTTGTGCTCTAAAGAAGTACATTTATTGGTTTTCTCAATGATTTATCTGCACTTTCAGCTTTGAACAACATTATAGCTTAGAACTGTAAAGGATGCTGTGAGGATGACTACATGTACATTTATGAGGCTCTGTCTCACGTGACACCCATTGGGTGCCATGATATCCCATCCTAGTTGCTGTATTGAACTGGTGAGGGTGGACTACAGTAAATTTACCCCGACCACTGATCTAAGATCAAATACTGCTGCGTTGTCTTTGATAAGATGACCAAAGACAAGTTAAAAGATCTCTACATCAGTGCTTAGGGCCCTCCTGTAGCCACTGGTCCAGAGTGGCTGCTAAATACAAAACAAGACTGATGTTGAACCCTCATCACAGCCACATCCCCTCTGCAGTCTCTGCGTAGAGTGAAAGCTCTGGATTAGGACAATACTTGTCAGTGTTAGAAGGCACCGGAGCATTGGCTGGTAGGAAAGACAGACAGGACACACAACACCTGGGGTCTTTAACTCTAGCATCAGAGACTGCTGACTGACCACAGTATGGAGGAGTAAGCTGCCAAGCATGTAGTCTCTACACCTCACGGACCACATATCTAGACCTCATCTTCGCCACAACAGACTGCAGACCCACAGAAAGTCATCTAGCAAAGCAAGGTTAAGCACACTGACATTAGGACGAGTGTATTTTTGGCTATTTCCTCTGAGAACTCCCTCCACACACAACCCTCTTGCTTACTCTTTATGCTACTGCACTGCCCCAGCTGGCTGCAGGCAAAATTGCTGCAAATCAGCTGGGATTCCTATTTTTGGTAGAATACACTACAGTAGGGCTTTTATGCACCAAGAACTTTTAAAGGCAAATTATTTCACCATTTAGCAGTCTGTGCAATTTAATGGACTGGAACATTGACTGCACTGCAGAATTTGTCAAATAGAAAAATCTTCAACTGTAAGTTTACTTAGGTCTAGATCAGTCTTAACAGAGAGAGAAGGTCTACTGTGGTTTTAGGAGATAGCCTCAGCCTAGCCAAGCCCAACCGGGATCCATGCAGGATGGACATACTAACACTATTTACAACAAACACTTCAATACTGTAGTTTTACATCTGGTTAAGGCTGTACTGCATAAAGCTGCAGTAACTATAGTTTTCATGTAATGATAGTCACTTTCTGCACAACTTATTACAAATTATTACTGGTATTATTCACAATTCTTGTAACATGAATTAATTTTATTCAGTAAATAAGACCACTTATTTCTCTTTGTCGTAGGGTGGACCCAGAACAGAAATTCCTTTTAAGGTCATCGCCAGGCACGGCCTGATGCATAGCAAACAACAATGTATGAGAATGTGCTTTCCATGACAACCTCCTCTGTTCCCTCTCTCTTCCCAGCACATTAAAAGCTATATGTTGTGAATAACTGGTCATATACTGGGCAAAATAATTGATCTTAAAGTAGATGTTCAGGACACTGAGTGCAATCGAATCTCTCTGGAAAGAAACACATCTGAAACAGAGTACGTTTCCACTGGTGGAAAGCCAATGCAAGTCAGAAGGCCAGTACAGGATGTGTATTTAATAGAGTAATATCATCTTCAGCAGTCCAGAAACCTAGGAGGAAGCTGACAGACCGACTCAGTGCCCACTGACAGAGGATGCTGACTATGGAAGCTGTGAAGAGACGGAGGCAGTGTCAGGATTCTGATGACTAAGACACATGCGTTGTATGCACAATCATGAACATTTTGGATCAATTTCTGGGACACTCTGCCACTGTGTTTTTCTCAGGTCAAATGTAATTGGTGAGAGAAAGAAACATAAGGCACAAGTTGAACTGCTGCAACTGAGAATCCCACCCCGCCTAAAGAAAAACAGAATCTCCTGAAACAAAACTTCAACATATTTGCCAAAGAAACACTGATCCATTGCTTATATTATGAAATACTTAATTGAGAAAATACCAACCACTACCCAAAGCCACAGATACTGTAAATAGAGTTTAACAAAGGCTTAACATATTGTCACAAAAATCCAAGATGGCTACATTCTGAGTGCACATAGGAATGCTTTACACTGGTGCCAACATGGTGGAGAGTTTGTCAAACTCGTATTTAGATTTTAAATAATACATCCTTACACTGAATACTGAGACTTTGGTTTCTAAATCTAAATACTGTGTTTCTGATTTACTTTCCAAAAATATTTCTAAGGATATGGATTGAAAAATCATGTTAAATAGAAAGACTGGGATTAGCTTTTCAAAACACTGACTGTGAGCCCTCTTCAGCTGAACTGTCCAATCTCGAGTCCGACTAGGGCTTCGGTTTGACGCTTTTGGCTGCGCAGCCTGCATATACAAATTGATTAAAATAATGCATGCTCTCTGGAATGGATATCACCACCACAGAAGGCCAAACATAAGGCTGGAACAAGCATGTAAGTGCTGCATTTGATTGATGCAAGAGTATATTTTTCATAGTGCATTAAACCAATTTTAAGGTTTGCCAAAAACACACCTGATATTCTCTTGTACGCAATGCCCCCTGGATATATACACAGTAATGAGTGTATGAATGAATATGCGGTTCGATCTGTCTGAAAACAAACTTGTCTTGAGTCGCACCCATGTCTGTTTTTGGTTACAAAACAATACACAACTTTCATTGTCTATGGTACAACAAATCTATTTGATATACTGTATGTCAGTACATGTCTATGAGCTGGTTTCCCATTTTACAAGGCAAGCAATAGTGGACATTGTTTCTATGTACAGTCTGGGACAATCTCATCCACCATATTGCCTTTATTTTAGTGCCCAGACAGGCCTGAGCAGGGAGAAAAATGAAGACAGGGTTAGGCAGAGGTACCAAAGCAACAGGAAATGTAAAACATGATTGGGAGTAGTTGAGAGGACAAAGGTGAAAAGAGGTGAGCAGCTAAAGGATTGGGATGAGTGTGGAGCAGGAAGGGGGACAAGGGGTGAGAAGGAGCAACCAGAAAGTATCAGGTACTCCTCTGGAAAAGTAATAAAGTATGGAAGGTACAGACAACTGTGAGAGCAAAAACAGAGATTAGTAATTGGGTAAGGTGGCTTAATAACTGCTGTTTTATCCCACATCTTTGACAAGCTTCCTTAGAAAGACAAAAATAAGCAGAGCTGCACAGTTTTATATAACCATTCCCCTTCCCCTTGCTGGTAAATATATGGCTAAAGCCACATTCAGATACAGTATCATAAAGTACCATACACATCACTGTATCAGATACATAATAATCACATATTATCCTACCCTATCATAAGTACCACACATTTTATAGCATTAGATTCAGTATCAAATAGTACCATATAGTGCCATATTAAATGAAGGTCCAATGAATCCTTAAAAGGCTCATATCTGGTTGGGTTTAGCTGAGGGATGGCACTGTGAGTGTCCCCTCCTTCTGTTCCTCCACTGTCCATCTGTAGTCCAACAAATCAGAGGGGAGAAACAAATCAAAGTGCACCAAGGAGTCCCAGATTTAAGGGCACTGCATCTGTAGGGATGAAACAGCATGGACTCCTCTAACTGCGCTCTGTTTGGTTAGGGAGTTGCTTTCTCCTGCAGGACTATTAACTGGAAGGAGCCCATAACTCGTCCCTGTTGTGGCCCCTGCCTCTGCGTTTTCCACCTTTTGTCAGCGGAGGCACAGCCCGTGCTTGATGCACCACTGTCTCAATTGTTGCTGAGATGGAGTCGTGATTGGAGAACTCCAGAGGCTCAGGGGTCAAACTTGGCCTGAGACTCTGTCGCCCCGGCAGGTCATCACACCTTTCCAGAACAGGCATCCCCAGAGTCCTCCCATCAGCTCTCCTACTGACCAACATGTCCAACCCTCTCCCATCAGCCCGGTCTTCCTCCCTTCTACTGACCAGCCCAGATTCTTCTAGCGGTTGTTTACGGGGCCGTCCTGGCCGCCTTTTGATGACATTGTTTCCTGTTTTGGCTTGTCGCTGCAGGCGCTTGGCACGGAGGATCTTCTGCACATGCTCAAAGTTCAAAGAATGCATCCTCCTCACATCCTTCTGGATCTGTTCCACCTCGCGTCGCTTATATCTCCGCTTACTGGGAACACCTGGGTGAAGAGAGAGCAAGTTGAGTGTGAGTGAGGTGAAACATTACAAGGTAAATAAAGCACAAAACAAGGTATATAAAGAGAAAGCTCTTTTCAAGCTAGTAGTTAAGTCAAGATGAACAGCCTTGGAAAGGCCAGGAAAGACATCATGCCAATTTAGCTCATGGAGAAAACGTCTTTTTTTTGCTTCGAGAGCTTCCTGCTAATTTTGACATATTCATGTAAGCCTTTCAAAGCCCAGCTGAGCCAGGAGAGCAGATCCTATCCTGTAATTGTCTACAAGAGAGCAGAGAGGAGAGGGGAGAGAAGGAGATCCCATTCTGTGAGCAGGAAACCCACAGAAATGTCTCCTTCAACCATTTAATATGTCGCTACACAATAACAACCTTGTGCATCTGGAGCACAGGCTGCCAAAAAGCCACACACACACAAACACACACACACACATATTGACACAGTTATCTACATGCACATAATTACACACAGATACAAACGCAAACACACACATAACCTTACAGAACACACATGCCTAACATGCACAAATACAGAATTCAGCAGTTCAGAATGGCTGAGCAGAAGAAACTGGAGCCATATTGTTTCCTTCACACTGGTGAACCGGGCAGTATGCCCTTTACATGCTGTTCTATCCTTTCTTTCTTTCCCGATCACTCTCATTCTCTTTTCCACTCGACTCTTCATAAGCAGCAATATGCTACTCTCTAATTTTCAATTAAACTGGTAACACTGCACCATTTCATTTCATTTCCTTCTCTATTTCACAAACTGCTTCCTGGTCTTGGTGTGTCTCTGTCATTCTTTTTGTTTCCCATCTCTGTCCCATTTCTTAGTTCCCCCCTCCTTTCTCTCTGGGCAATGTTCCCGGGACTGAGACTGAGCCACAGCCAAAATGGAGGAAAAGCACAATCAGCCACCAGTCCCCAAGCAGTACGCACACAACATGCTAGGTCGCTTTTACTCTTAGCGCTGGATTCCCTGACCAAACCCTTTTTCTTATTGTCCTCCAGAATCCTGCTGATATTGTGAAGCAGACTTCTGCATTTATATCACATGAGAACATCCATTCTACTAAATCTGATCAAAATGTTATACAGCTTTGGCAGCCTTGGAAACTAGCAAAATTAACTATTTCAGTTACAGAAGCCTCAAATACTAACAACCGCCCACAGTATTCTATATGTAACAGCATCATATATCATTTTAATATTTTAAATAAGAATGTAAAAGTCACACCTTTAGAGTCTAGAGGCCCAGGGTTTACGGAGGGGAGATAAAGAGACCTGACCAACCGCCATTTAAAACTCAGGGGAACATCTCTCTATTGTTGCTGAAGAAGTCGGGGCAGACAGTGAAATTAGTCTAATGCAGAAAGCACTAAGTAGCAGTAGTTTATGAGCTGTATAGGAGTGTGCACATGCACAGTCCTCTCTCTCTCACCATACACACAAACACACACGCACACACACACTACAAAGTAGCAGAAATTTATGAGCTGCATACACGGAACATAAAACCGGTGACCTTCAGCAGTGTGAGGGGCCGTATAGCACTGAGGACCTGTTTCTCTGTGGAATAGGAAGTCACTACTACACAGATATAGATACATAAAGTGATTCTGGATGTATTACCATGTGTGAGTACATGAAAGGACATACATGTCTTATATAGAGAGAAAATTCTCTTATTTTAGTGGAGGATGACTGGCTTTAATGCATATATGCATGAGGGATTTCTGTCAGCTGCAGTTAGACCCTTGATTACAAATAAATAAACATCTATACATACACAAACATATCCTAGAATAAAAATAAAACACTTTAAATTAGAGCATACTGAGTATATTAAGAGATTATTTATACACACACATCTGCACACTTAGAGAGTATTAAGAATTTTACATCTGTATCTGAAATTGTGTATCTGTGTGTGTCTGCCTGCATGTGAATGTACATGTATGGTGGTACTGCATGTGTATACACATGCGCCTCTGTTTTAATTGGACTAAAGCTGTGAAGTGAAGCAGTAAGTCATGGCAGAGGAGGGGCAGAGGGAATGGGGAAAGGAGAGGGTACTGGGGGAAAGAGGGGGAGGGGAGATGGGGGAAAAACAGAAAGAGAAAGGGAAGAAGGAAAAGGAGATAGTAGTGGGAGGGTGAGGAAGAGGAGGAGTAACAAGGGGAAGTGTGAGTGTTGATGTGGGGATTGCAAGAGAGATGCAAAGGAAAGCAAGGGCAAGAACTGCAGAAACAGCACAAGAGGGAAAGAGAAGGACGTGGAAGGTATAAAAGGTATAACAAGACTGGAGGGAAACATGGACAAGGGGGGGATGTGTGCGGCGTTGGGGGGGGGGGGGGGGGTTGTATATGAGTCATCCGTCCTGGATCCCCTGGGGTGGGGGGTGTATTCTAACTGAGCCCCTGGCTTCTCCTCCCCGCCACTGGACTAGGCCCCAGTCATTAAACCCCTGGCTGCTAGCCAGCTCTTTTAACACAGGCAAGGGCCTTTTACGGCGTGTCTGTAGAAAATAAATCACACTGTGTGAATAATATATCTCTGGCAAAGGCATTGGCAGGAGAGGAGGAAGGGAGGGAGGGAGGGGAAGAAGGAGAGATTGGTGAATTATAGTCATCTCCATCCATGCATTACGTTCTCTCTATCCCCAGCCAGATGTGCTCAAAGACAGCTGAATACAGAATGTACTAAAATACCCATTAGTTAGGTAGCAAGATTTTTGGGCTACCCTGCTTCTTTGTCTTTTTAAAATCCCATTAATGCTGTTATGCAGCATGTTCACAAATAGGATTCACCTTGACAATTAAGCCACTATCTACATTTAAAATTTGAACACCAGCAAATAACAACCTTGCTATCACTAGGGAACAGAATAATATACTGAGCACCAATTATTTTTGCAAATATGCTCTGGATTTAGCTATGTAAAAAGTCCAGTAGCCTTAGTGAGTTAAGTTTAGAGCAAAGTAATTTATACTGTTTATGGAGCATATATGTATTTTCCCTGCTGTCTCCCTAAAATATGCATCAGCTGCAGTGCTGCATGCACATCTAGCATTCCAGCAGCTGACTTAAGCCCTGCATTATATTTATTGCATGTGTGTACTGTAGGATACACTGTAGGAATATTTTCAGTCTTAATGACCTGTTCATAGATACATGCAAACACGCTAAGTCTCACTGATTTTGCTTTTGTTATGAGATCTATACAAGGCACTCCACTGCTGACCTAAGCAACTGTTAATTCCAGTGAAACATTTCTTGTTGGTGGTTTACAGAAAAGCTATTTCACAGGTGAACCAGAGGTGGCTATAAGAAAAGTGGTGGTAAGGGAATTAGGCTAACCTCACACCCCTAAAACATTACCAACCAATGCATTTTAACTTGCCATCCTTTTCAATTTGCCCATCGTGGTTTCTGTTTGCGGCAAAAGGGGATTGAATTCCCTTATAAAGATTAAAATGATCAGGTAATCCTATTATGAATTGTTCTTACCAGCAAGGGAGGCACTGGCACACTTGGTCATCTGTCCTGGCTCCTGCCTGGCAGTTTGAAATGACATTAAGCCCTGATCTCCAAACACGGCGAGCCTTGTTTTCCTGCTCCTCCCACTGCAATCATCCTCCCGTGACCCCAAAAAAACATCAGAAGTTGACTCTGACCGTTGTGATTGGCTACTGTAGCTGCTCATGAAGCTTTTCATTGGCTGCCCAGTCTGACGGGAGTGGAACTGGCTGTCAGCAAGAGTGTGCGTGGACAGTTGATCTGATTCAAACATCCCTATACTAGATCCCAGACTTGGGGCTCTTCCACTGCCTCTCTGCTTGTCTAGATGCTTTGAAGAGCCCTGACTGACCAAGTCCCTCCTGTCACTCAGCATGCTGAGACGTGCATTGGTCTTAGCTCCACTGAAGAGTCCTCCCAGATCCTGCCTGTCTCGTGGAGAAAGGAGTGGTTCATCCTTGTGCTTGTGTTTGTGCTTATGTTTCCTCTTATGTAGGCGAACCCCTGCAAGACCACCTGCGCTGCTTCCGCCCAAGGACCCCAGGCTCTCTCCTCTTATAGAAGCCCCCTGTAGTGAGCCACTCGTACCACGAAGCTTGGCCCCTGGCTGAAGCTTTGAGTGCCCACCTGAATGGAAAGCTTTGGGAGGGGGGACAGCAGGCCTCATGAAAGGAGATGAAGGTGCAGGTCCTAGAGAGTGGTGGGGCAGGTAGAATGGGGGAGCAGGCGGGAAGTAGCCCAGACTCAGAGGGGGTGCGTAAGGCATGGCATAGGGTGCTGCATAGTAATTTCCCCCTGCCAGTGGATAACCATATCCTTGAACAAAAGGCAGCTTCGATGTGATTGGCTCGCTGGCTTTGGCTGGACGACCGCGCCTCCTCTTAGCCTTCAGGTCGGCACTCCTTCGGAGGTACGGGCTGGAGTCACAGGGGTAGGAGTCATAGGTAACAGGGTAGTAATGATGGAAGTTCAGACGGAAAATGGAGGGATATGGGTGCTGGGGGTAGCAGGTGTATCGCCGATGAGACACTCGGAGCTGCTGGAGCTTCAGTACAACCTAAAAAAAAAGAAAACACATTTAGATACTGTACACCGTGCATATATGAACTTGTGGATTACTAGGCTTTGTAATATAGTGTTTCTAACCTCTTCCAGTTCAGAGAGAAAGTGAAGATGATCCCGACTCTGTAAGCACTTCCTCTTCCGCCGATGATGTTTTTGCTTCTTCTCCTGCTGCGTCAGAAAGTTGTCCACAGCAGTCACTTGCCGTTCACAGTGTGTCCTGCTTCCCCTGCTGGATGCTTCCAGAGCTGCTGCCTCAGCAGACTCAAATCCACACAGGTCAAATGAGTACCTGTACAAACAGTACAAAAGAATAAAATTACACCAAAAGGAAAGCAGGAAAAAAAACAGATAAAGACTATAAAAGAAACTTAAGGAAATGGAAACAACTGTAGTGATAGCAGCTTACTGCACCTGCGTCTAGAAGCAGGGCCCTTCTCAGTTTGATCCGATGTGCTGTTGTTATCTGTCCCAATTCCACTATCACTGGGAATAGTCTCCTCACTGTGGGACTCACTGATGGGGGACAGGGTCACCTCCTTCACTGATGCACCCTCAGACAGATGGGAGGGTGAATTAGCCAGAAGGCGTGGAGGAGACAATTTCCACCCTCCAGAGAGGAAGCCCCTTCCCAATGGCTTAGAGGGGAGGGCAGAAATGGGCTGCAGACTGGGCATAGTGGCATCAGAGTGGATGGCCCTTAGTGATGGAGCACTAGAGCTGGGAGAGGAGGTGGTGGAAGGCACTACAGGGCTCTCATAGAGACTGGATGCAGAAACAGAAAAAGGAGGCTTCTCTCTTGTAGCTTTGGGGGGGTTAGAGTCTTGGGTTTCTGCCCGGGGTTTCCTTCCTCGCTTCTTGCCAATGTAGATGGTTCCTCTCTTGCTGACATTTATCTGTTTTCCCAGTCGAGCCTCGATTGTGGATGCCATAGCACTCATAGCTGAGGTAACAGGGGCAGAAGGTGATTTCAGAGCAAGAGTGCCACTCTGACTGGAACCAGAGAGAATCTCATTCAAGATGCTCTGCATTTTCCCAAGCTTCATCTTATTCACTGGTCTGGAATGGCCCCTGCCACGCTTTAGTTTCAGGCTGTTAGAACTAGCGCTGGTGGAGGCCATTTGCACTAATGTGTTTAAAGTGTGTGTCTTCCTCCTGCGGCTTAGCCCTGTGGAGGATTCCTGTGCCAGTGGGCTCGGGGGTGATGTGGATGTGCCCTCGTGGATGGTCTCCACTGTTAGAAGGGGCTGTTTCTTGGGGCGTCCTCGTTTCCTCTTGATGGGCGTGTGAACAGTCAAGCTGTCAGTGTTGGTGTAGAGGGGACTAGAAGGAGTAATAGGAAATGCTGAGGGTGGGTCTGTTAAGGCTGATGGGCTCCCCCGGATGTCCCTTTGTGGTGACATGAGATTGGTGTGGCTTTTAGCTTTCAGATATGACCACCTATCCTTGGCTTTTGTTGGTCGGGAGCTCGTTGTAGAGCTGATGCTGTGGCTTGGGCTCGGACTCAGGGTTGACCTAGGTCTAGGACTGGGACTAGGGCTAATGTTAGCCCTAGGTTTAGGGCTGGGACTTGGACTGATGTTTGTCCTGGGGCTGGGGTTTGGGCTTGGGAGTCTGGGATTTATAGTAGGACTAGGTTTGTTCATATTGTTGTGAGTAGGCTCTCTGTGTTTAACGGTATCTGAGCTGATCTTCGGGCGACCGACTGGATTCTTTTTCATTCTGTTTATACTCAGAGCTATGTCTGGGTCAGGTCCACTCCCAGTCTCTCTTCTGTCTGCCCTCTCTCCTTTTTCTCTTTTATCGCCTTTATCTGATCTTTCCATTTTCTCCATCCTCTCACTGCTGAAATCTGCCTGACTTGTGAACCGAGAATCATTTTTGTGAGCCTCCAACTTGTGTGCTACTTTGGGCTCCGGGGGCCCAGACTGGTGCTTCTCTGTAGTGTCAGAGTCCTGCCGTTGATGTGACTGCTCCTCTACAGGAAACGAATCGTCGAAAGAAGGCCTCCTTCTCCTCTTTCTTCCTTTGCCTTCCTCTGTCAGCATGGGCATCCCCCTGTCCTCCTCATCTGTTCTCCTCCCAGCAATGGCTCGCTCTCTTTCTTCTTTTCTCCTCTCTTCTCTTTCCTCATGGAAGAGCTCAGCTGTCTCCTCTTGCCTGTACTTCTGCCTGTCTTCTGAATTACTTGGGCTCTCCGATCCTTTCTCTGGCTGTTTTCCCCAAGGTGTATCACCACTGTGGGGATTGCAGAGCATCCTCTGGGAGTCCTTCCTGCCGTACTTCCTCTTGATGTTCCCAAAGAGCTGTTCACTGACCTCTTGCAAACCCCTTCCCCTGGAGAGAAGCAACAGAGAAAAACGATGAAGAAATGAACGAGGGAGGAAGATCCTATATTTCACTGTGGCACCAGAACCAGTAAAACAATTACTGTGTTTTTGGGTCACTATACATAAGAGTGATTAATACCAGAAGACTCACATGAGCTATCATGGCTTCCACACCCAAGTTGAATATTTTTTAATGTGACAGACAATATCATAGTTGGGACATCTTGATATTTGCTTCCTGATATTTGCTAATTAAATCACTTACTGGATGGTAACAGTTTGATGAATGTGATTAAATTATCACTTCTTCATTTCATTTCAGTTTTCATTATTACAGCAAATAAGTTTCCGAAGGAAAAATACTTATCTGTATGTGGAATTCCCAAATGAAAGTATCTAAAAATTGTTATGCTGATTTTCTTGACTTTTGAGCATATGTACAGTATATCAAACATTTCCAGTGATGTTTAAATTTGGACTAAAAAGATAATAAAGTACATATGTGTAGGGTTTAGTTGTGAAAGGTAATAAAGAAAGTGGTGGTGATCTACAGTCCATGGCATTGAAATCGTCACTGCTATTGTTTTGACTGGGAGATGCCTAGCAACAGAAAATGCATACTTTCAGTAACTGACAATACATAATACATACTGTGTTTCTAGACAAAATGATACACCACAAGTGAATCACACCTGCTGAGAGAGGTCAGGTTGAGAATACTGGCGTCAGTGACCACTGGTAACTGCAGGTCTGGAGTCGGGGACCTTTGAGGTGAGGGGCTCCGTGTTGTTCGTGAGAAAGGTTGGGTTTGATCAAGCAAAGTACTCCTGTTGGCTCCTGTCAGCTCTCTGGCTGGCCCTGAATCTGCAGGATTGGCTGGAGATGTAGATGATACCGTGGAGGAGATCCAGTCTGGATTGATTTGGTGTTGATGTGCATGACTGTTTTGGAATTGTTGTGTCAGAGTGTGCTGTGTTTGCTGTGTGTGTGAGAGTGTGTGTGTGGGAAGGAGGGCGCTGCGAAGCTGGTGTTTGGGTGGAGTGTGATCTCCCAGAAGTTGCAGCAGGCCTCCCTCTCTCTGCTCAGGCATTCTGAACTGGCGCTCGTATGTCTGAAGAAAACAGAAAAGAAACTGGTTACTACATAGTGTACATATTCCAGTCACAAGATGTCTTTATATAGCTAGTGGGGATTGACATAATGTAATATTCTACTAATTTATTTTTTATCTTTATATCTTTAGAGCCAATCTTTACAGATATTAACACAGTTGTGAAGATAGTCCCATTTTTCACAGCACATACTATCAGTGATTTGTTGCGCTCTGATATGGCATTCTTCCCCTTTCACGGCAGGACTGAGCCTTTTAATACATCATGTTGAATGGGCAAACAGTGTGCAACAAAACAATAGGCTTGTTTACAGAGCAATTAAATTCCTGTGGCAAGGATGTTGCATGCTGTGAGAGCCGGGGGGATAGAGATGGCAATGTCTGACTACACAGTATTAAAAACAGTAGCCTCTCTTCACTGTGTCCCTAACCGCCCTGTCACTTGCAGTAAACACAGTCGAACCTAAAACTGTAAATATAATTTCAATTTTATGACCAGGAGAAAAATGTACTAGGCTGTACATTTTTTCAAAAAAGAGCCACTGTTCTGTAGTCAACCCCCATTCTCCCATTCTCACACTACATTTTTCAACCTAAAACTGAAAATGCAAAAGCTTTAGGCACTATACAAGATGGCATTCCTCTGCTTAGTGTATCACTGCTGTATAATCAGTGTACTGCTGGAAGATGAGAAATAGAGCAGCGGATGGCCTTTGTGGTTTAGCCTGTTATTAACAGACTCAGTATGACGCAACAAGACACTGTTCTGCTGCGCTGCAGGGAGATGTAACCTAACCACAGGCCTGCCTCTCAGCATGTAGACACAGGCATGCAAGGACTCATGCACATACTCACACATTCACAGGGTGGGTGTACACTTTTGAAACACTTTACAAAATCCTGATTTCACACATAAAAGCACAAGATGTTAATGTTTCAGAAATTTACAGCTGCAAACGCTCCAAGGCGCACAGACAGGTTCACCAATTTTACCCTCAATATTGCAGCGTTCTTTCAGATGATTAGCTCTTGCTCCCTGCAGACGTACACATACACAACTACTTGCACACACACCATGGAAAAATACAATGGAGTTATTGTGAGAGTGAAATTATTAACAACGAGCACTTAATTTATTCCGTCTTCTAACTCTACTACTGTTCTGTTCTATTCTCATTTCATCAATCACTTAAAATTCTTTATCCCTATCCAGATATTTCCTCATTTTTCCTTGACACTGAATGTAGACAGTGTATATCAGCCAAACTGAAAATGCACACACTAACAAGTGCAACGACACATGATGAAATGATGAGAACGCACACAGACAAACTTACCATCCTAAATTATTAACAGTTCTAGAAAATGCACATGCTGATACACACATACAGACTCTCGTCTACCTCCTGGACATGCTGTTGTGGTATCCTTTTAGTTCCGAGATGTATGTGTGCGTAGGTAAGTGTAAATGTGTGTGTCCACACGGTGACACTGGAGACGAAACGCTGGGAGTCCACAGAGGGGTAAAATGACAGACACCTGATATACGCATGCTTTCTCATTTAACCTGTCCTAGAATACCTGCTGCTTCAGATTAAAGGACGACAGAAAAAAAAGAGACACAGATAGATGGAGGCTGTCTGAGTGTAACCAACAGACTTAGACATGAACCACACACATACATACATACAAAACATATCCTCCCCACTAACCACCAAATAACCACAGAGAGATAATAAAAAGAGGAGGCACAGACACTTTTCCTAGTAGAGAGAGGAGCCAAAAAGAAGACAAGGAAAAAATAGAAATTGGGAGCTCACCACTCCCCCCTCTTCAATTGGCACCAGTTCAGCTTTTTGTTCTTGGTTCCCTGCCTTCTACCACCCTTTCCGCCTTCTTTCCTCCTCCTCTATACCTCTAAACACACCATGAAGCTTTTCCAGGGAAAACACACTCACTGTCTGATATTCACACAAGCAAATATAAATAGTGGTCATTAAGATCAAGGTACTCCCATGGTGGTTGTTGTCAACATAGTGTGAAAAAAGAGCTGCTTTTTCTTTCTTTTCAAACTGGGTCACCTATGGTCACTCTTACAATAGACTTTTAATTAATTCACATTTATTGTACTGACCATATTTCTCTAGTGCATGTTTTGCACTTCACTACAGGTTCTATTGTGTGCATTATAAAACTGTATTTTGACACTGTCATTTACTTAGACTACACTGGTCTTGTCTTTTGCAGTGTAAATATAGACTGTCTTCTGTCTGTGCTACTGTTGGCTTGCAGCAGGGGGCAGCGGTCAGGAAATCAGCGCTATCATGGAGTCTGACCCTGAAGTAACACACAAACTTGAGGCTTCAACCTTTTTGACACTGTCCCTCTAGTGGAAGTCTCCGCTGATCAATTACAGATAAGAAAAAAGGCCATGCCAAAACAGACTCAAAGCATGTTTAAAGCTCAATGTATTTGATCTGATCTAGAATAACAGAGCAACTCTCCCTCGAGGCTCAAAAACCCATCTTAAGGCTGTGATCTGGGGTTAAGGGTCATACTCCACAGCTAGGTCAACAACCTTCTCTAGGATGTCTTCCTTTGGATCAGCACTGTAACAACATGGTTTGGCCGTCCTAGGCAAACACAAATACAGGCAGATATGGAGCTGCAAATTCCTTCCCACTGGTGATATAACCATCCGATAAGGTCAGAGCTCAGCAGAGGAGGTCATGGGTAATATGTGACTAAGTGCTGCAATCGCACAACTGAAACTCACTGAGTCAGCATGTTTACTGAAAAATTTGTGAGTGTATGTCACTTTTACAGTCAGCAGGCGGTTATAAAAACCCTGATCTGGATGTACTAAGTTGTACTGTAGTTTGACATGAGCGGAGGTATTTGACAGCCCCTCCTGTCCTTTCCTCTCCTGCAGCCTCTCGTTTTCCACTGTTGAATAAACTCAAACTCAGAGTGAAGCAGAACTTCTCCCTCACTTAGACACACAGACACACACAGACATATGAACACCGAGCACCCAAGCTGCACCATTATACTGGGAAAGAACACCCTAAACAGGCACACCCAAATCTCACAACCCAGCACACATATACCCACATATACACTAGAAAACATATACACAAACTCTATGCACACACACACACACACAAACACACTGCCCTTCAAATAGTTTTTCGCAGCCTTTTATTTGGCTGCACGCCCGGTGGTTAGAGTGTTTCATTTTTCCCTGTGTATGGAACTGGGCAGCTGTCCAGACAGACACACAAAGAGAAAGAGAGAGGCACACAGAAAGAGAGAGAGAGAGAGAGAGAGAGAGAGGAGAGAGAGGAGAGGAGAGAGAGAGAGAGAGAGAGAAATAGAGGGGGGAGCAGCAAAGAGGGAGGGAAGAAGAGGACCTGCCGAAAAACAGGAGAGTGGTGCCTAGACCCGTTTACGACTACTTCCCTCCAAAACCTTATGATTGATACGATCCTCTCTGTTTCTCGCTCTTGCTCCTTGTCACACACACTCTCCTTGGCTTTGACACCATGCTGTCTCCTTCTGCCCTGTGGCCCCGTGTACTGGCCCCCCACCCCACCCCACTCCCAGCCCGCCCTTCTCCTCATCTTATCCCTCCTTTTCTTCTTCTTTTCTCTTTTCTGGAGCTGACCATTCTCCCCCTGTGGGAACTACCCCCCACCCACCCGCCAACCCCACACCCGCCTGCCCGCTTCTCTCTAGCTCCATTCAGAGCTTCGCTTCTCTCTGATCTGTGTTTCTGACAGCTCTGCGCGCACGCACACACACACACACACACACACACACACAGAGCTCCTCTGCAAACAAACACCATGAATACTAACACGGCTTTGTGTCCACAGCACATAAAACTGGGTAGAAGAAGAGGGAGGAGGGAGGTGGGGAGGATTCAGAGAAAAGGAGGGAAAAGCGATGGAGGAGAAAAGAGGAGCTGTAGCACTGTGTTGATCTTGTGACCACTCTCACAGACCACCCCCTCCCTCCCTTTGCCCCCCCTTCCATCCCTGTTTCTCGTTCTCTCGTTCTTCCCACCAGTTCTCCCGGGAATAAAGACTTCCATTCATGCGCCTGTGGAGACCCACAGCAGGGGAGAGAAAAGAGGGAGGAGAAGGGGTAGGAAAGATTTTTTAGGTGGTGGTGGGGGGTCAAGGTGGGACAGTTTGTGGAGTCGCTGGGATCAAGCCCAATGTCTGTAACCGTGTGAGTGTTCGCATGTCTGTTTTCACTCAGCCTGCGTAGCTTTCGCCAATGCTTTACTATCTCTTGATCTGGTGGCATCTGCGCCAGCCAAAGCATCTTCTGGGAAAGTTGGGTGGGAAAGTTTGGAAACTGGGCACCATTCAAAACTTCCAGTCTTGTGTAAATGCTGTAATTCAAAAACTATGTATTCAGCCTTTACAGCCACAGATGAGCAAAAAAAAAAAAACTTTTTCCCCAACATTCAGTCTACACTAGTTTGCTCTTAAGCTCGAGGAGAAACCAGATTTAATGCACAGTGGTAGGTCTCAAGTAAAAGACTCTATCCTACACCCATAGCTGTAATCCTTCACAGGAGTGCTCCTAAAGATAGCAGCAAAACACCCAAGAGTCTCCTTGTCACACTGTCTTCACACACGCTCAGACCAAGATGACTCAATCTGAACAAAAGCCTGTGATTGGCTGAACTGAAGCATGTTATTACAGCGCAATCTGAGGTTTTCACTCATTCAGTAATGACACACACATTTACATGCTACACAAAGTATACATCTAATCCCTGCTATTAGCATTAATGGTGTGTGAGCAGGCATATGTGAGTCCTGCTTGTGAATAGCTTTAAGAAGCACATGAGAGGAGTTTTTTCATAGTGATTATTACAGCGATTATGTACCAATTGTTCCTTTCAGGGTCGCGCCTGAACCTCCGGTGACAGCATTATGCATTTCAGTCAGTGCACATGCTCAGTACAAAGAAAATGTACATAAGCATAAAGAATTGTCTGACACACAAACTATTATGTGAATGCATAAAAACAAACCTAATACAGGTTAGAGTGCTCCATAAATAGACAGAATTGTGTTTAATCAATGCACAAGCAGGGGGAGGTAAATTACACAGCCATATGTACATAAACACGAAATACGGTTAGAAACCAAAGGAACGTGTTGTTCACCATACTCTGTGCACCATATGACCCAATCATACCTATTGTGTGCAACAGGAAACAATTAACAGCCAATGAGCTGCTCTAAATCCTAAGGGATGACTTCCTGTGTGGAATGATGGGTAATTCAAGACAGAAGCTGTGCTAAGATTAAACACTTCCTCTCTGGCAAAGAGTGGTGTGTAATAGCCAGGCCTTCCTCGCTGATTAGTTACTAAAACATAAATACTATATTGCATCATTGCCGACTTGCTACACTTTATAACCCTGTATTCTATTGCTCTTACAGTGTTTGGAGCATAAAACCTGCATATTCTCCACACCCAAAACACTTACAAAAACAAATGGAGACGTGATGCTCTAAATCAAATATTGAAACATCAGAATGATCTTTCCCTTGTTGCTTTGGGCTGAGGCAGCACACAGTTATACTTCAGGGTAGTTTTTGCTCCCAGTTTTTTAATGTGATGATTTGCTGCTTTTCTGGGTTTTATACTTTATACTGAATATCCTGGGGTTTTCAGGCTGTTAACAAAACCAGCAAACTGAAGCACCAGCACGTGCCAAGATACACTGCTAGATGTTTTTCACTATTTTTTTTTTTGACATTTTATAGATTTAGTGATTGATTGAATAATCACAAAAACAGAATAGTGAGTTTTCTTTACTTGCAGCAAACATGAAGAAAAAAAATCTTCTATCTTCTAGTGGGAGGTGCACGCAAACAGATGGCAAAAAGAAGAATTACTATGCCTGACAGAATGGCTCTTATGTTTGTACAACAACTTTTAAGGCTGTGAAGTCTTGTTTTAATCACTTGGTGTACATATTTCTGTGAATATCTCAAGTCCTCAGATGATCCCCAGCTTGTAAGAGGGAGAGAGAGAGAGTAAAGAGCCACTGTAATGACATCTTCAGTGACAGGGAGAATGGGCAAAGTGAGACACAATAGTCTTAACCAATCAGACTACCCGCCTCCCCTCAGGCCCCCTCAAACCAACAATAACGTCTTTGTGTGAGGCTGCACTCCACTCGCGCGTTCACAGACGCACACACAGTCACACACCGACCAAAGTGCAGCATCCTACACTTTCTCAGACATCCACAGAGAGTCGTGAGAAACTGTGCACCACATCAGCACATACAGAACTATGACACAAATTGTATTGAGTGTGTTTTAGCTGTCAACCTGGGTTTGTGTGTGTGTGTGTGTGTGTGTGTGTGCGTGTGTGTGTGTGTATGTGTGTGTAGGTGTGTGTGTGTGTGTGAGTGTGTATGTGTGTGTTTTCTTGCAGGCCTGGGCACATGACTGCAGCTGCCCCCTCACTCCCTCATCTAAACCAGCACCCCTCCTTGTTGTAGGTGAGAGGTCACACGGAGTGGCATTCCTCTCGGTCTGAGAGCAAGCCAGCGAGTATTGCACTAACAGAGGGGGCCAAGACAGAGAGAGAGAGAGGGAGAGACTGAACAGGGTGGAAAACACACAGGGGTAAAAAAGCAACAGAGCAGGGCAGGTAAAAGATGAGGAGCGCAAGGCACTGGGGACATTGTATCTGTGTGTGTGTGTGTGTGTGTGTGTGTGTGTGTGTGTGTGTGTGTGTGTGTGCGTGCACGTGTGTGTGTGTTCCGGCTGAAATGGACCACTAAACAGAAGACCCTTGTGGCTCTTCCCTGCTTCATAAACACAGCTGTTTGTTTAGTCTGAGACGCCCCAAGGGACAGACACACAGACAGAAGGACAGACAGACACATTTATATCATTTATTCATGTCCGTATTCATACTTACGGGACAACTAGCCTAAATAAACAGCAGAACTGCAGATGGATTATTTTACAAAGCCTGGCACACAGGCATAGGGACTGCACAAATCTGGCAAAGCACTGATGTTACAAAATAAACCTTAAAGGGATTTTTCATGATTTTATCTGATTCCACCTTTTTGAGGTTGGTCATATTGTGAATCATATATTAGTCACATGTTCTTTATGACTTTTAGAAATTTTACACAAATTAGTGTTGGGGATTATCAGGAGTGTCAGTCACGTCAATATTTAAGGCATTTCTTGAGAATGACATACATTTTTCAAGGGTCAGTTTTATGTCTAAATTATATTTTCCAATGTAATATAATGAATTGAAAATATCTGTAATATTAATCATTATTATAACATGATAACAATATACCAAGTAATGACAAATGTCATTCTCAACTGATTAACTTTGATTGGTAACCGAAAAATTTATATTACTTTGATACACTATACATACAATAGGATCAGCTAATCTCAACTAGAGCTATGTGACTAATCGGCATCATGGCAGAAGTTGTCTCAGATCGAGGCTGATAGCTGATATTAGGCTTCGAAACTGGATTGAACCTGCAGATAAAATAATACATAATAAATTCCCTCACATAGTTTGGTGTTTAATGTTACACATAGTTGATTTATTGATTTGACTTAGATTTTCATTTCTAAATAATAAAAATCTTTGTCTAGACATGCACAAATCCATTGTCAGTGTAAAAATATTTTAGGGAGGACTGGATGATATCTGGGTATTTATTTGCTTTTACCTGCATTAAAATATTGTTATTATATTGGCCTTGACAATCCACTATTGGTCACCTATTAATGCCAACTGTTCTGAAGAATATTTCACTGGAGAACTATCTATTAGAACTGTAAATTGTTCACTCAGTCAGATTATCAACTGATGAAACAGTTGATAGTTTGGATTAAATTAAAGGAGTGCTGCAGGACCTTACCTGACATTCTCACTTTAGACACTAACCCACTGATACTGGCACAAACACTGTGAAACCCACACGTGCTCTCAGACACACAGGCCTGCGACAGGCGCGTCCTAGACAGCTGATGGGGCCATCAGATTTCACTGACAAACACACTTACGCTTCAAGTGAGACACAGTGAAAGTCAATACTCTGCGCCTGCTTCTCCTTTCCTTTGACTCCCATCATCCCCTTTCCTACCCTCCCTGCCCTGAACATCATCCTTTATCTGCACTGTGCCTCCTCCGAAACCACAGAATACACTCAATTGCAGACACACACACTAACCACAGAGGCTGAAGTCTGATGGAGCCACATTAACAAAGCAGACACCAGGAACTCATGATGCTATGACTCAACATCATTCTCTACTACAGAGGACATCAAACATGGCCCGCCTCCAGATATACCCACAGTTGTGTGAGTCACAGGGAGCTGCTGTCCAAAAATCATTGACGGTATATTGATATTACCATATCAAAACCATGACTACTTGATAGGTAGGGGATGACTTGGCTCTCTTTTGATAACTTCTAGTGTTTTGTTTCATGTTTAGAAGGAACAGAAAACCTCTGTCACTAAACACAAAATGCCTTCATGTCAAGCTGACCCACTGCCATTGCTTTAAATGCAAGTAGCCTCCTCAAGTCTTCATTCAACTGTACCTTGAGCTAGACCAGCCATTATAGTCTGCCCACATCTGCCAGAAGAAGAACAGCGACCCACTGGGACTGGACACAATAGTGAATGAATAGGGCTTGACCTTTGGGACAGATTGAGAAGATGGTATGTGTGTGTCTGATTGAGAAATTAGCTACACTTCCAAACAAATGGTCTGTGCACACACACACACACAAACACACACCTCAAATCCAGCCCTGAGGGTAAGAAAGCAAAGGCCAGACTCCAGTTGTTTCAACCCTGACCCACTCGCACAAACAAACAATACAACACATACACACATAGAAACACACACACAGACACATAGGCTTATAGAACTGTGGATCCAGCTATCACTTCAACGTTTGAATGTCCAGCAGGGTCAAAGTTCATCTGTTCTTTGCCAGCCTCCAGTGCGTCTTTGTGCGACTCCGTCTGGGTGTGTGTGTGTTTGTATGTGTGTGCTCACTAGGAATGACCTTGCAGAGTCATTCATTGTGGATACACTGCAGCACCAGCACCACTGCAGAGCTGATTAAAGAGCAATCTTGCTCCGTGTAAGGTAAAGTGTGTACATGTTTTGGTGTGCAGTGTAAATGTGTGGTAGATAGACAGTTGAACTGACTTTCTTCAGGTTTGAAAGCTACTCAAGAGGAGATCAGAGGTTAGATGCTAGGAGATGTGTGTGTGTGTGTGTGTGTGTGTGTGCATGTGTGTGTGTGTGTGTTAGTGTGGGTGTCGGTGTGTGTTTCAAGTGTGTACAGAATGTGTATGGGGGTCAGACGCAGATGGACAGCTGGTGTTTCAGCGGTGCTAAATCACTCACCCCTCCCCAGCATGCAAGCACACATGCACACACATACGCACAAACACATACACAAGTCCCATCCCCCATCAACCACAAGGAAACGCCCCTTAAAGCATTCCCAGCTCTTTAGGCTGCACGCTGAGAGCACGCGCACACACACACACACACACACCAAAATAAGGGCGTGTTATTTTCACTATAATGACACACACCAAAAAGGCCCAATATGAAAGTTTGGTCAGACCCTCATAGAGGTGACCCTTTAAAGTCATACAAATTCATAAATCAGTTCAGAATTGCTCTCCGTGGGGAAGCACAAGGTTCCACACATACACACATAAGTTGACACACACACACACGGTCCTATTTTATGAGCTCATCAAGTCCCTCAGGTCACCAACCGCCATCTCAGCCAGGGATAAAAAAGCTCACATCAAAAGGCTAACCATTTCACACACATGCATGTGCGCGCTTTGCATGCACACACATTTGGCGTTGCAACTGTGGCAGCATTAATTTCCTTGTGAATGCACTTGACTAACACATAATAATCCCAAACACTGCTGGGAGACCACCAAGCAGCAACACACACACACAGCCAGGGGGACCACCAAGCAGAGGGGCTGTCAAGACAAGATAAGTGTGTGTCTAGCGTCAGGGTTTCGTATACACCCACTAATACGCACACATATACACATGCACGCACATACACAACAACAACTACACAGGAGGCCTGGCCTGGACTCCTGGAAAAGCTCTGGCTTATCTTTCCCCACAGATAGTGAAATGGATTAAGAGCCACATTTGGCACGTCCAGAGAACTGGACAGATAACCAGGCAAACACTCTCTCTAACTGCAATCACCGCTCAACATGATTTGTGCGTGTGTTTGTCTGTGTGTGTAAGATGGAGAGAGCAAGCAAGGCAGAGTCAGGGAAAGAGAGTGTATGCATTTTAGCTTGCGTATGCTCCCCAATGTGTAGGCACTGGACCGATAACTGTGTCTAAGTGTGTGTGTGTGGGCATGTGTGTCTGGGGGAGTGATGCAGTGGTTGACCCAGGACTCAATACGTTAGAACACATGCATTCATCTTCCAAACGCGCACAGTGTGCCCAGACAAAGAGCTGTGTGTGAGAGGACGTTCAGCATGTGTGTGATGTCAGCTGGAGACAGAGAAGGGGAGCCCATCATATCCTGCTTATGTGTGTGTGTGGGTCTGTTCACCGACACAACACGCCTGCTAGTTGACCCCCTGGTTATAGATGCCTGCTATGAAGATGATAAAATGGGTGAGATTCACTTTAAGTACAAGAATCTGCATGATTTTACCATCCCTTACATCCTGCCTTATTGAAACTGTCATTTACTAGTGTTTACTTAAACTATGACTAGGCAAAAAATCTAATCCTGGTATAAAATGACTGAATTTACATTTAAAATTCATATGTTAATGTCCAATTTTCCGTGTAAGCCAAAGCCATGTAAGATGTCAAAACAGCATGTAACAGAATTTCTATACAATCACTATTAACAGACATAAATTCAATTGCTAATGTGGCAGCATTAATGCTATAGATGACCTATGATGGAGAAACTTCTGTAAAATACTGTATTTACACTGATCCTTTGAATATCTATGAAATGCAGTAAAAATGTGTGACAAGTTGGTTGTGACGTTCACAATATAGTCATTAACCACATCCAATGTCAAACAAAATACACTGAATAGAAGAAAAAAGAAGAGAATCTATGCAACTTTGATGGATATGACATTTGTCTTTAAAATAACATGAAATGGCGCAAGATTAATATGACAACAAACACTGTCAAATTTGGAGTTACTTTATTATAAACTGTAATAATTATTATTTTTCTTTTTAAAAACTGGCTAATTATTGACAAATACTCATGAGAAGTTCTACAGTCTTAAGTCCAGGTATGTGAAAGTGTAAATCATAAAAGTGCCTGGACTGTATATTGGGGTGTTCTGGCCATGCACTTGGAGCTCTGCTTCTGTTGCTACAAAGGGGAGACTGACTAAAGAACATGATTTCCATGTCTTTCTTTCCACCATTTTACATGTTTGCCTACTTATCTGTCTGTCTGTCTTTCTCTTTCTCTGTCTATTAGAGTCAAATCTCTGTCTTAATGGGCATCTATTGTATCCTGCCTCTCCCCCTCCTTCTTTTCACCACAGTACCACACGCACATACACACTCCCTCTGAGGGGGCCCCTTAACCAGGCTCTCCATATGCCTGACCCCCACCTCCTTTCTCCTCCTCCTCTTTCCACAACCCCCTTCTCCTCTCCCCATCTCCTGCTCACACTTCTGCTCTGTTGCTGTTGCTGCTGCTGCTGCTGCTGCTGCTGCTGCTACCCCATGCTGCCATCTGCTACAAGACAACAGAGGGTGAAAGAGGGAAACCGAGAAAGAAAAGAGTGGTGAAAAAGAGTGGGTGAAAGGAGGAAGACATGAGGGAAGAAAAGACCGAGGGATAAAGCAGAGAAAGAGGGACAGATAAAAGATAAAGAGAGAAAGAGGGAAAGAGTAGATGTGGACACAATACAAAAGAGAGTAAAGAGGCTGTCCATCTGCTCCCCCCTTGCCTCCCCTCCTCTCTTGACACACAGCCTCATACACACCACAAAGAGAGTATTTAACCTCCACGCACACGCACACACACACACACAAACACACACACACACACACACACACACACACACACACAAGGAAAGAGAGGGAGACAGAACAGCCCAGCCTCTCTCTTTAACCCGTTCCTCTCCACTGAGCCTGCCTGTATTACACCCAAGGGGTGGCAGGTGACGAGTGGACTGAGGGAAAGGATGTTGGAGAGAGAAGCGGGGGGGAGGGGGGAGGGGGGACTGGGGTGGTGGAAGGGGGATGGGGGTGTGATTGAGGGACAGCATGTAGGGGATGAAGGGTTGAAACTGATCTGAATCAACACTAACACATCCTCCCCTCTGCTCCCCTCCCTAAACCTCAAACCTCAATAGAGACCAGCTTGCTGCCCCTGTCACTATGACAACCTCTGTCCATCACACTGTAGCATTGGACTTTCAATTGGGGACATGGGATGGCTAAACTCACTTAGCACGTTCATAAAAGTAAATGCTGACAACTTTTTTTTCCTGACAAGATGCACATATGCATGCACTTCAGCAATGTTTTTGGCAGAAAACAAGCAGTCGGTCATGCTTACTATAGTCTCTCATAGCTTGTTACACAACGATCTGAAACTGTGGACCATGTCTAAATTCATGCTTGACAAAGTAAAACCCACATAGCTATACTTTGCGGGCTAGTCCTTTCCATCCAGTAGCAGTTTTGTATTTGATACATCACCCACATACACTCACACAGTCACACTGTATGCGTCAGTGTTTTGGACTGAGATATTTATTTTAAAGTACAAATAGTTCATGTGAGGTACACTTAAGGGTCAAGAACCTCAGCTCCAAAATGAAGCCAATGCAGAAATATCTGGACACTATAGACTTACACTGAAGTTTTCTCTAAACCTACTAAGTCAATATTAATACTAAGGTGTCATTTTGAACTCATTTGTTTTATTTGGATCCAGGTCCATCTTTAAATTTTTCCTCCATTAATAAGATCTCTGGTCAAATAGATGGCCTTGATGGTTATGTGAGGCTTTGACTGACAAGTCTGTATAACAGCTTGTTCGCTTGACAAGTCAGACTTTTGGAGCTTCTGTTTATTTAATTAAATGTGTTTTTCCCTGACAGACAACTCCACTGTAGTTATGAATAACAGGTTAAACTAACAAGGGCGTAAAATGGCTTTGTTAGACAATGTTTGATGCAGTGTATGGTTGTACCGATCAAGTATTATAGTATTAGCTCACCCAGGACCCCTCATAAACTAAATAAATATTATTAATAATAAATAAATTGGCGGTTTGAATCCCGCTATGTCCTAGTCACATGCTGTTGTGTCCTTGGGCAAGACACTTCACTCTCCTTGCCTCCAGTGCTGCTACTCACACTAGTGTATGAATGCATATGAATGTTCGGTAGTAGTCAGAGGGGCTATAGGCGCGGATAGGCAGCCACGCTTCCATCAGTCTGCCCCAGGGCAACTGTGGCTACAAATGTAGTTTACCACCACCAGAGTGAGAATGTGAGAGTGAATGAATAATGGGTCCACTGTACGCGCTTTGAGTATGTGTTCACAGAAAAGCGCTGTATAAACCTAATCCATGATTATTATTATTATTGTTGTTATTATTATTATTATTATTATTATTATTATTATTATTATTATTATTATTATTATTATTATTATACACAGCTCTAACCCCTTCTGCACCTGCAGCTCCACCCTGTTTTGTCCAAATATGATCACATCAATTCCATAAAAGCCAACATGGTAACAACCAAACTACAAACTACTGGCTTCAAAATGGCAGTTCAGAAACTGATGGGTCATGTCACAGTTCATCCATCCTCTAATTATTATATGTAGTCTACAGCTACACTTGTTAACCATTTGGGCCAGTTATCAACCATTAGATCCAATACTAAGCATTCCTACTTTACCAGTTTGTGCTTTTTATGCCAATGATAAAATAAAGGATTTTTAAACTGGTCTACTTTGTCTCTGATGCAGCTGGCTCTCTCTGTGGTCCCCAAATCCTCCTCTCAGCATGGATCTTGAGTGGTTACACATCACAATTATGCATAAAGGGTATAAAAATGTGTCGCCTATCAACACTGAAATGAGAAATGAACATTTATTAACCTAGTGTTAGTTATTACTTCTAATCCCTTCCATTCAATGAATACTTTCCAAATAAATACTGTTGAAACATTATTGAATTGTATTATTGATTTGACAGTCAGCTTAAAAGCATTACACTGACGGTCTCTTCTGGAGATAAAGTTTGACACAAAACTTTTCCAAATATCAGGAATATCAGCTCCAAATACCATATACATGTTATGGGTTTCATCAATGTCTAATTCTAGCAGAATCAGCTTTGACAATGACAAGTCAATTTGAACAGCCCACACTTATTTTTTCAGACTCTACCAGAATCTTATTATACAGTAGTTCAACTCTGACATAGCATGAAAACAGTCATGACATGAAGAAGCTCATGCAGTCTCATAAGCCAACTAAATTTAAGCTTTAACCATTAAATAAAGCACAACAGGACAAAACAGCAGCAAGCATCACACTGACAACATGACGCCTTGACTCCTGCTGGGCCTGTCGAGCTCAGTGACATCAAGACGGCTGTCAGGTTTGGACACACACACCACTGTGTAGGTCAACAACCACTGCAAACACTAGATTCCCCCAAGGACCTGTACGTACACAGAGTCACACACACCAAACCCCACGCCACGAGTAAAGAGTGTGATAGCAGGGGAGTGAAGGGGTGTGACCCGCAAGAGGTGATCGAATTAGAGGAGAGGAGAGGAGAGGAGAGGAGAGGAGAGGAGAGGAGAGGAGAGGAGAGGAGAGGAGAGGAGAGGAGAGGAGAGGAGAGGAGAGGAGAGGAGAGGAGAGGAGAGGAGAGGAGAGGAGAGGAGAGGAGAGGAGAGGTCTCTGTGTACATGACCACAAATGGAGAGAGCAGACACCAGCTGTCACTTGCTTATGTCAGCCCTATTCTCAGCTCCTATGTGAGTGAGTGTGTTTCAGTGTGTGTTTGCGTGTTACTGTGTGATCTCAGCTAGCCCTGACTGGTTTCAATTACGCAGCAAACTTTGACCCTACTCTGTGTAACCAAGCTTGGGAAGGAGCTACTGAGAGAAAGGTTCTGAAAGAGGTGTGGTGTCAGAGACTAAGTAGCTTAACTCAGAGATGTTGTGATTAAAAAAAAAAAAAAAGAAAGAAAAAAAAGACACTTTCTGTGTCAAAACTCAAAACTAAAACTAAACACTTTGCTCATTATGCCATGTTACAGTCATACTTGAAAACTTGTCACAGAAACAATGGTTTTTACAGCTTACCCTTTTTCTGGGCGGTCCTCGCTCCTCATCCTTTGGACCCCGCCCTCCTCCTGTCCCACTGGTTGTTCGCCCCTGTCGCCCACCTTTTCCTTCTCCTGCTGGAGGTCTGATGGTCATCCTTATCTCTGGTGGGCAAATGTAGTTCTCAAGGTTCTTGGGGGGCTTCTTGGTGCGCTTGGTGGTCTGAATCTTTAATTTAAGACTTCCTTCCTGGAAACTTGCTTCCTTGATGGAGAACTCCTGCTCCTCCAAAAGACCCTCCCCCTGCTCCTCTAGCCCCTCCCCTTCGCTGATTGCACCGTTAATCACATCATTGCTGCGCAACAAATTGACACGCGCTGCTCCTTCCTGGTCCTCTTCATTTGGCCCCACCCTACCTCCCTGTAACTCCGCCTCTTTGGGTCGGGCAGTGCCAACCAGATCCCTAGGCTCCATCCACACTCCCGCCAGAGCCAGTCAGGATGGGGGAAGCTGTGGCAGCCAGCCAATAGGAAGTCAGAAAACAGTAGTCTGTTTGGCTGTTGTTTTTTTTTTATCAATCAGCTACTGAGGTTGGGTTGATTGCCCCACAGGAACACAGCGAAGCCAGGGACAGTCTGCAAAGAGAGCAGGTGAATAACATGATTAGGAACAGAGGGCTTACAAAAACAGATTCCTGTCATCCCCCTGGCTCACATTAAGGTGCTACCTCTCAGCACAGACCTGCACGCTGTCATCAACATCATTAGCTCCCTGTTATGTATGAACACAAACACAGAAGACCACTGCAAAGCTGCAGAGACATGCTGTTACACTCTTATTTGCATTTTGTACCATGCATAAGATAGTTCATTTTTTTGACACTGCTACCACTTGTCTTCTCACTCCTTACTCACTCTTTGCTAATTTTCTCATCTTCCCTTCTTCGTTCATTACATCCCCAGACACATCTGAAGACACTAGAGTGATCAGTGAAAAATAAGACATTCCTCCTCTCTGCTCTAAAACCAGGCTGAAGTTAGCCTGAGGACACAAGACAGAAAAAAATGAAAGAAGTTGACTTCTTTTTTTTTCTGTTCACCAGAGCAGGGAAGGAGGAGGGAATCACGCAGGGAGAAAGGGAAGGCAGCAGAGAAAAATGGAGGGAAGGAATCTAAATTCTTTCCCCAGATGTGGTTTACGAGCTGGTCTGGAAAAAACAGCGTCTGAACTGTTTTACACACGCATGCAGTGGCATTGCTATACACATATATTAAAAAAACATACTCTTGCATACATAAATACACATGCAAATGATAATGTTACTGTCAGAGATTACACTTCTGCACCTCTACTGCTCTTTTGTGCTCTCTAGAGAAAAGTTGTGGTCGCCAATTCTCAGAGGATTCAGGTTTTCTGTTTTGGATCATTTCACACACAGGCACAGATATATATTACATACTCACAGGGACACATACACACATATGAAGTTACACTGGGTTACTAACACACTGGCGTATAAACAGAAAGCAACCAAAACAAACACTGGACTACACTTCTCACTACAGCTCCAGGGAATCCCATCAGTCAATATGACATGAGGCATGACTGAGCTGGAAGTGGGGAATGCTGTCTCACATACTGAGCTTTGACTGACAAAATTTAGACTGATGTGAACCCAGACTAGACCACTACCTGCAGACATGACTCAAGTAAATGCTTACTGCTTCCTCCAGACATTCAGTGACCTGGGTGCACAGAGGTTTACAGTATTATGCTAATTTTACACCAACAGTATGTGTTTGTGTGTGTTTTTTCTCTGTGTGCACTCCTGTACCAGCTCACACTACTGTACTAACAGCTGATCCCCATCATAATACCCAACAGGCCCAACAGCACATGCTTACAGTGTGATTGAATAATCATAATCCACAGCAGTATTTCCTCAAACTCAACAACTACAGGATCAAAGTCAACAGTTGGAAACATTCTTCTGCATTTAGTGGATTAAATTTGGCCAAAATTGCTCATATGAAGCTTTAAAACCAGATGATTCATAAGGTTTGTTGATATAGACTCTGTTAGTTCTATAATAGTTACAACCAAAAGCAATTTTAACAAAAATGTAATGACTTTGTATGTTACAGCTCATTAGCTACACATTGATTATACTCCACATCGCTATTATCCACTGTCAACCAATTCTCAAAACAACAGTGTTTTTAGAATGGTTATATTCCAGGCACTGACTAATTTTGCAGTCATTCAGCATGGTATGATAAGGAACTTGTAAAATGTACTTATGAAGGCATTTCTTTTCAGGCTAAAAATACAGACTTAGAAAAGTTTGATGAAGATTGCAATGGTGTAACACGGGCCTGAAACTTTTATTTTTTAATAATTAAGATGTTTTTACTCAGAAACAGCAAAAACAGAATAAACGCAGAGAAATAACATTGGCATTGCCCATCAGTCAAACTAGTATTTTACTCATCGATTTCAGTATGAGTCAAGAATTTCAAGACAATAGAAATTCCCATTATCTTCTGTAGTCTGTATTTGTTTCAATATTGTTTGACTTTTGGTTTTTTTTCCCCCAAACAACAAAACTTGTGAATGACTTTAGATTTGGATTATGGCAGTCTGGGATCTGAAATTTCACTCTCACTGTGTAACCAAACAACAACAAACATCACATAAAGTGGAAACACTGACATAAATAAAGCTGTACAATTTGATAGGTCTTTAAAGTTATAAGCCTACCACATTAAAACAAAAGTAAACCACCCGCTGTCCAGAGGTTTGGAAATTAATCCAGAAATGCTTCTTATGCTTCAAAAATAGTTAACTATAACGTCGGGCAATTTGTCATTAATGGGGTAAAACATGGTAAACAAGCAGTGTGGTCTTTGACTGTTTAGGGTTAATTCCTGGCTGAATGTGCAGTGGACATATAACCCTGTTTGGTCCTCCAGGAGCTTCACAGTCCCTAATGTCAGTGCGGTGACTCGCCCTTATGGCATGTGTGAAAGCCACCCTGTCTGTCATGTGACTGTCGACAATGACAGGAAAAAGAGACAGCTGCCAAACACAACATCACACACTACACACATCAAAAAGAAACTTATCTGAAAACCTGACCGCCGCTACGGGCCGTGTTTTTGGTACTTGGTCCCACCTCTCCACTCGAAGCCAGTGTGACAGCAAAACGTCATTATATATTACTACAGTCTTCATTCTGGGCCATTACTGGGCAAAGTACTTACATGGGTCATGACTACTCCTCCCTCCCTGCTCGGTGCCCTAAGCTGTGTTAGTTCTCTGTTACTGGCAGACAGTTTGAGAGTTTATGTAAGACTGACCCCTCTTCGGGCCTCACTCGCCTAGCCTGAGCCTCACTGTCTCCTCTCTCTCTCTCTTTTTCACACAAGCACACTGACACACACACACACACACACACACACACCTCGACAAGCCTCAGACAGCAGGGTGATTGTGAGAAGCCAGACTCACTGCATAAATAGCTTTATTATGTTCTCAAAACTGCCAGCGCTAACCAGCTTCCCTCTCAAATAGCATAAGGTCATTCCCTGTGCTGGATGTGAAAGGCTGTAAATGAGACACTCCTCTAAATTTTGCCTTGTTCCTAACAATTATGACAACAATTGATAATGGATTACAGATGGACAGAAGCGAGATGGTGAATGATACAGACAGGGAGACAAAACAGAGGTAGAAAAGAGTCAGAGTGTGGGTGAGAAACACAGAGCGGGAGAGAGGGAGATGGCAGCAGAAACACAACCTTTTAAGGCTGCATACCCAGCAGCCCAGTGCCTGAGGTGGACTCACAAATAGCTCATACAAACATGCAGACAGATGCGCACACACACAGGCGCACACATTCACACATCCACAAGCACACCAAACACCCATGTGATTGCACAAGGTGAAGAGTCTTTTTTTCTCCTCTTCTTTGATGTGAGTGTGTAGTAACGGCTTGGCTATCTCTGGCTGTAGATGAGTATCTCAGAGGGATGATGAACATTGTCTGTCTGCCATTTTCATTTTTCATTTATCTCTTTTTGCTCTTTTATTCTAGCCCTCTAGTGTAAGGGCAATCACATAAACTAATGTTTCTAGAAGGATCCAATCTTTGAAGCAAATCAAAAGGAATGGCCCCAGCTTCGTACTTTCCAAATCTAGTGGGCGCAGGCATCAGTTTTCAAGCTGGAAACCTATTACTCCTTACAGCACGGTGAAGGAAGCAATCTTTTTGCAATGACCCCATCTGAGCCTATTGTATTTTAAGTGAGCATTATGGACTTGTATTTGCATGTACGATACAAGGAAAGATGCATGAATGGCAGAAGCATGTGTAGGACCGCTGTAAGGACACTCATGTATGTGCCATGTGTGCGACGGCCATAATATAAAATGATGGACCTAAGGCTGCACCGTGCAGTTCCACACACACACACACTCCTCTGGATGAGCCATATGCCAGGTAGCACTAAAACCATCCTCACCTAAGTACCCCGCAGAAGGAGATGAATGTTAAACCATTTTAACTGCAGCAGAAGCCACAAAATGGCTGTCAGCAAAAACACCTCCCCTGCTCCCCAACTGTCTTCCTCCTTCCCCACACCTCACCCCCCAACCTCTGTTCTCTCCTCTCTTCTCTGTGTGCTACCTCTTTCCTTTCCCCTACACCTCCTACCTCTCACTCCCTCCCTCCCTTCTGTGTACTCTGCCAAAAGGTGCTCCAGTGCTGATATTCTGTTAAGAGAGCCTGCCAACAGTTAGATTTGTCCTTGGATCCCGTTCACATTCCCTCCTCCCCCTCTCTGTGATCCTATTTCAACCCGAGGTATCCAGCTCAGAAGGGGGATACACCTAATCGATTTCTCATGCTTTAATTTAAAGGTGGCATGGGCATCTCATTTCCTAATAGGGGGTTTATTAGCACACTTAATACTTTTACATCACAAAAATGCTGCCGGAGTTTCAACTCTCCTAAAACCTGTTAACAAGACAAGATCGATGGTTCCATCCTTGTCTAAATCACCTCAATTATCTCCAAACCCCACTCCTCTCCACCTAGTCACACAGTCCTCGTACAATTGCCTTCCTCTTTTTTCCACCACTGTTCATTTCCAGATGTATATCCCCGTATGTCCTAGAGACCTGACCATTTTCCCACACTTTTCCCAATTTCCTGACTCATTCAGGCTTGTCTATTTATCTTCTTAAGCTGACGTATAGAAGAGCTGCTGATAACACTAGAGCACTTCAATCCACTTTCAGTAACGTCACCTCTTCCACACTACCAAAGCTTGCCCATTACTTTTGGCCACAATGTTTCTGACATTTACCTCTAAGCCATGTGTAACTGGACAGCTACTGATAAATGCAACCAGAGCTGAGTAGTGCTTCCTCCCACCAAGCCGTGACATGCAATGTGGATGTCACATCTGTATGAATCTGTAGCAACACTGACATGACATGTACATAAAAAACATATCCCAAAGTGAAAAGTGTAACATGCATACTGAGCATTCCTCAACTTGCAACCGGCTTCATTCATGTGACATTTCATCAGCCACCAGCCTCTGAAACTCCATCTGGAAACATATATGAACTATATGCAACCAAACATCTTGGCAAATTGCAAAAACTCAACACATGACAGTATGAAATGCGACATAGCATGATGGACTAAAAGAGTAGCAACCATCTGCTCAGTGCATGTCAGAGACAGTGATACTATGTGATGGACTACCAGTGTCGGTGAAGATGCAAGAGGTCCACCCAAGTAGGAAAACATCTGAACTAAGAGTGTGCGCAGCAGTGGTTTTGGCTGCTCCTTGATGAGTGTGTAGTGGACACTTCATCCTATTGACCTAATTAGGTGTTTTATCTTACTGCCACCTAATTATATAAATCAATCCAGGTATTACAACAGGAATAATGGATGGAGACTGATGGGGTAGAGTATTGTTTGGGGTGCTCTGTGTCTGCGTGCATGCATGTGCGCGTTTTAGTGTGAATGTGCACACTACTGCGTGTGTTTTGTCGAATTTCTTGGCATGTGACCACAAGCAATTTCTATTATTTCTGGACAATTTAACAATTAAATGGCACAGACAAAATAAACACGACTAAAGGTTATGGCTGCCTAAAAGCACACTCACAGTAGATTATAGCATGAGCAAAAAAAACAAAACAAAACAAAAAAAACCCCAAAAAAACATTAACACATTTACATGAGACATGAATTCAGGTGTGGAATGTGGCCAGTCAACCGGGGCTACTTACCCATGTCTAATGTTGTCACACACTCGGCTCTAACGTGTAAATATTTTATCAAGATCATTTACAATCCATTTAGACACATTTTACACAAGCGACGGATGAGATGACAGCCTCCTGGGGAGCTGTCAAACGGTGCCAGAATATATGTATATATTTTTTTTGACAGAAAACCCGGAGGAAAATGGCGTCAACGGTGCTTTGGAAAAGGAAAAAAAAAGGCGAAAATAGGATTTGCAGACGATCTGATGACAGAAGCAAGGTAGGCGCACAGGAAAAAATCCAATCGGAAACTTGGCGCTTATGTCCAATTCCTCTGTGAAATAAGATCTTTACAGGCTGGTGCGGATCGACCCGTGCCGTGCCGTGCAGAGTGCCTTGCAGGATCGCTGGTCACTCGGGGAGCTGCACAGCGCTAAGATCCCTCGCAAATCCGCTACACGGTTGGTAAGGGAGGAGGAGGAGGAGGAGGAGGAGAAGGAGGAGGAGGAGGGGGGAGTAGGGCTATTGCTGCAGTCAAAACAAGCCCGCATCCGACTACAACCCCAAATCCAGTCGGGAAATGTCAGCGACGAGACCGCGCGTTCTGCCGTCAGCGCAAGGCGACGCAGGGGCCTTGGCGGAGGTGGGGGTTTGGGTCGCTTTCGCGTGCAGGTTGCGTCGGATCGAGGTTTTCTCCCTCCCTCTCTCTCTCTCTCTCTCTCTCTCTGAGTGTCTCTCGCTGCTTTTCTGATCGGTGAATGTCAGGTCCCGGAGCCTGGTGTCTGGTAATGATCTCACCCAGCAGACTGAGAGCTCTGGCCGAGCAGAGCAGAGAGAGCAGAGGGAGGAGAGGAGAAGAGAAGAGAGGAGAGGAGAAGAGAGGAGGAGCGACATCGCCTCCACCTGGCGGCAACAAGCTCAGCGCGTCCGCTCCTGCAGCCTCCCCCCCATGCTTCCCCCAAAAGCCCCCCTAGCCCCTCAGGGACTGCACATTTACACATGGTGTTAGGTTTTTGTATCCTCACATCATAGTGCAGGGGTGTCAAACTCATTTTAGTTCAGGGGCCACATTTAGCCAAATTTGATCTCAAGTGGGCCGGACCAGTAAAATAATAACATAATAATATACAGACAATGTCAACTCCAAACTTTTCTGCATGTTTTAGAATGAAAAAAGTAAAATTACATTCTAAAAATGTTTATATCTACAAACTATCCTTTAAAACAATGTGAATAACAGAAACAAACTGAAATTTCTCAAGAAAAATAACTGCAATTTTAACAGTTTTATGCTTCAGTTTACCATTTACTCATGTACATTAAAACTTACAGATCAAAGTGGATCTACAAATACACAACACATTTAATAACAGGCAGAATATTGGTAAAATTGCACTACTTAAGACATTTCAGATTCATACTTGTTTAGGTAATTCTTTTTTTTTTATGAGAAATGATAGTTTGTTTTAGTGTAAATACAGTAAAATAACATAAAAATGTTTACATTTACGAGAGACAATTTTCGAGTTGTCACTGTTTATAGGTTATTATAATCGTATTTTATTGATATGACCCACTTGAGATTGAATTGGTCTGAATGTGGAACCTGAACTAAAATGATTCATATTTTCAATGTAATTTTTGCATTTCACAAATTCATCCCACAGGCCGGAATGGATCCTTTGGCGGGCCGGATTTGGCCCCCGGGCCGAATGTTTGACACCCCTGTCATAATGTATACACATATTTTACAGGTAATTCTCTCCCTTGAGCCTCAATTGCCTTAAAAATGGCACTATACAGAATATAAGATGATACTGTTGCTTCTTTTTTCCCTCTTATTTGACTTTTCCTACATTTTTTATTATATATATCTTATTTATGTATTTTGTATCTTATCTTTTAATTTCCTAGACAGACAACATATACAAAGAATTTCTTGTATGTGTTTACGTACTTGGCAAAAAAAGAAAAAAAAAAGTTCTAATTCTGATTGTAACATTCTCACTACACTTATTTTACAGTTAACACTCTCCCTTGAGCCACAGTTGCCTTAAAAATGGCACTATACTGTATATAAGCTGATACTGGGAGTTTATCCCAGATAGCAAATATTTTGGCAGTATTATAGCATACATTTGGCTTTTTTGGCTTTCTTTTGGCATTATGAAAACCTTTAGGCTCAACTATGGTATGATTAAGGTTATCCAATATAGATGTGGAGGCACCAGCAATATATGGCTGAGTTCTGGCATATGTCTGGTTAACCAAAAGACTGGGCAAAGAGTGGGATCAAGTACAGGGATGGTATGGCATGTTTATGGCAAGCCAGAAGATTGACTAAAGAGCGGCAACATCTTATTCTATATATGGATGTGTTTTGGTTGTGTTTTGGCATATTTCTGTAAAGCCAAAATACTGCACAAAGAGCAGGAATTTGTATCCAGAAGAAAACCCCACTTCATTTTAAATGCATGATCAACACAAATTTTGGCCTCCTTTTGGCCTCTCTTTGGGTCCGTTTTGGCTACTTTTTGGCTGGATTATGGGGATTTGGGGCTTTTCTGGGACAATTATGGCTATATTTTGGAAGTCCACAGTTAGTTTTGGGTGAATTTTGGCTTCCTTCTGGTTTGATTTTGGCTTGCCTATTTTGGGCCATTTAGGGCCCATACATCTGCCTAGAACTTTGCCAGATGGCATGACAGTTTTGGGCCAGATTTAAGCCATAGTGATTTTGCTATCTGGGATGTTGCTTCTTTTTTTCCTCCTATTTTACTTTTCTTACATTTTTTTTGTATTTCTATTTTATTTTATATGTTGTCTCTTATGTTATAATTTACTAGAGAGACAACATCTACAAAGATTTCTTTGTATGTGTTGAAGTAGTTGGTGGAAAAAATAAAGATGATTCTGATTTTAACCTGTTATATGTCCATAGAATCAAAGTGCTCATCTGTTCACATGTGCAGATGGTGAACTTACTAACTCAGACAGCTATTAAAAACACCATAAAATCTAAGAACAAATTCAGCCAATTCTCAGAAATCATGGAGACTTGAGTTTCACTGCTTATCTTAATCATGGCTATATGTACTTATAAATATGTATAAATATGTACTTGTAAATACAGAGTAGTTCTCTCCAAATCTATACCACAGTAAATATAACCTCTGCTGAGTCATGAGTAAATATGTCAGTCTTATAAGATCATTGGTGTAGTTTTAAGAGGAAACATTCTCAAAACATCCTCACATCATAATGTATACACTTAATTTAGAGTTAATACTCTCCTTTGATCCACAGTTGATGTAAAAATGTCACAAATAACTATAGAAGTTGATTACGTTGCTTAGCTTTTTCTGTTATTTATGTTTCTTACATTTTTCATTATATGTATCATTTTTGCATTTTGCATCTTACCTTATAATTTACTAGAGAGATGTACTTGGTGAAAAAAAGATGATTCTGTTTCTAATTTTAACCTGCTATATGTCCATAGAATCAATGTACTGATCTGTTCCCAAGTACAGATGGTGAACTTACTAACTCAGACAACTATCAAAAAACCCATAAAATCTAAGATCATTCATTCATTCATTCATTCATTCATTCATTTTCTGAACCCACTTTATCCTCACTAGGGTCACAGGGGTCACTTGGAGCCTATCCCAGCTACTTATGGGCGAAGGCGGGGTACACCCTGGATATGTCACCAGTTCATCGCAGGATCAAATTCAGTCAATTCTTAAAAAAACATTGATACTTGGGTTTCACTGCTTATATTGTACTTTTAAAGAAGTAATATACAGTCAGACAGAGAAGTTCTTTCCAAATCTACACCACAATAATGTAACCTCTGCTGAGTCATGAGTAAATATATAAATCTTATAAGATCATTGGTGTAGTTTTAAGAGGGAACTTTCTCAAAACCTGCCAGTATATCACTGAACTTTATCACGGAATGGCTTACCATGAATGGTATGAATTTATGTTATTTGACAGCTACAAAAAGTGTAGATTTAATGTAATATATGAGTTTGACAGACAAAGCTCTTCTGACATATTTACTTCAGAGGAAGACAAGGTGGATGTGAGAGGGAATGAGTGGGTGAGTGAAGGCAGAATACATGTGGGTCTGTGGGTGTGTGCTGGTGCTTTCCCCTTATGTCAAATTACAGCAGTGTGGAAAACCCACATCAACCAACCATGCACAGCCACAGTTGTTCCATTAATTCATCATGGTCAGAAGTTATGTTTATATCATGGCTTCATGCAAAATCTGACCTTCCTTGTATGGAAAACATCCTTTAACATTAACAAGTGATGCAAATGATGTCAGATGACCTTTTCTCTTGGTGCCCCACAGTTAGTAGCTGTTACTCATCCCTGGCATGTGTACGTGTGTGTTTGTGTGTTGATTTGGCTGTGTGTGTGCATGCCGATGTGTAGAACACCCGCTGGGAGGTATTTGTGATTGGGTGCTCAGTAGCATATAAACAGCCGGCACAGTTTCTTGTAGTTAAAAATCTGCAATAGCATCAGCAGTTTGGGTGTTGTTGCTTTTCACTTCCCCTGCTGTGGCACATTGACTAGATACACAAACGTGGTTTGTGTGTGTTTGTTCACGCAGGTGTGTGTATATGTTGTTTAAAGACTGCATTTCATTGGGACTGTTTTCATAACAATACCACAGCAACTCTTTATCACCCATTTGCTCATTTTTCCTCTTATGGGCACGGGGCCAGTATTGTATTACCACATGTGTGAGAGCACATTTTTCCCTAACCACGTCTTCACAATAATAGTATTTTTGACAAAGAAGCTGTGAAAGTTATAGTGTTATTGTCAAAGGCTTGATTCTCACTCTTGGTTATTTGAAGGCCTGGTTTTTAATGAAGTTAGAACTGGGTTAAGATGTCTAGTGCATGAATTAGAATAAGACTTAAGGTTATGACATTTAAATCAGAATATTCAAGGGTTAATTTAAGACAGTGGGAATAGCTAATTAGTATTTTACTTCAAAATGCATTTTAAGTCCTAATATACATGTATATGTTGTGAATGCATTCACATTGATGTGTGTCTATTGATTTGGGATGTGTGCAAGAATACAAAGAGACCCCTGAGAGTGAGGTTTCAACAGCTGCTCCCCAACAACCAATCAATTGCAGTGTATCAGTAAACATTACACACAGACAGACAGCCGCACATACACACATGCACGGACACATACAGACGGCACTCTGTTCTTGAATCTGTTGCCATGGATACCAGATACAGGCAGCCAAGAGGGAGCAGTTTTCCAGCTTAAACTGTAAATATTGAATTATGATGGGGAGGAAAGAGACAGCAGTGCAGGGCAACGTTCCTGCCTGAATGATCTAAATATCGAGATAATCCTTTCATCTCTAGTCACCGCAACAGGAAATCTAGTGCATCATTCATGTTCATCAAGTTCAACATAAAAAAATCAATCTGTCTTCCCAATCCAGCCATTTATCTAACTCTATTACAGACTGAGAGGTGCCCCCATTCCTTCATCTCTTCGTGTCTTCCTGTCTGAGTAAATGCTTGCTCATGCCTGATTTGCAAAACATAAAAGTGAATATCATTCAGACAACTTTACTAAATACTAAAGCTTTTATGTGACAACAGTTCCACTGTGGCTTCATCAGGAGATAGAGAGGGTAAATAAAGAAGTGGAAAAGACTAAAAGAAAGACTGAACAATTAATAAATGAAGTTATAAGTGGAGAGACTGAGAAAGTGGCTGAAAGAGTGACTCTGAAGGTGATTTTGAATAATTGGTTTTACCTTCTTATGAATAATACAAGGAGTGGAGTCAGCAGAGCTAAAATAATAGCACGGTGATATTCAAAACAAAGCTATAGCACTTCTCTGCGCTGGTGAGACCCAATGTGCTAACCTTGAGCTGACATTGTGAACAGAAGAGACTCACGTTCAATCAATGAAGGGCTTTTCTCAGGGAGTCCACTAATCTCACAGGGCAGCAGAGGGTTCATCAGAGCTGAGAGACCCCTGGGACTGACGGAGGTAATGGGGTTAGCAGAAAGAAAGGGAGATGTGTGATTGTGTATGTGAGAGAAAAGGTCCTTGCCTGTACAAGCAAGAACACGTAGTAGTGCGCAGTAACGTGCACATGTGTGTGCTGTGATAGGCTGGGTACGTTCATGCATACACATGTGTACGGCAAAGCTGCATCTGTGCATGTGTGTGTGTGTCTGAAGGAGCCAGGGCCATGCTGATAGAGTGAGAAGTTAATGGGACGTGTGACAAGGTTGATTACTGAGGCCTCAGTGATCTGCCCGGGTTAATGAAGTAAATGACTTCTTGGATAACACACCACTGGGGCTATCTCCAGCTCCTGATACACTCAGATAAACCAGAATTGCCCACACTTCTACCTCATTTACCTTTCAAAGACGACTTGCTTGAACAGCCTGCAGCCCTTTGTCGGATGAGGGACGTTCAGTGTTCTTGTGGCATCACGGGTTTCTTCCTGGGACACTTTTCACACTTCATCCCCTCATGCTCACTAATTCCTCCCACAGTAAATAGAAAAACCTTCATGTCTATACAGCATAATCATTAAAGCATAGAAGGCAGTCTCCAGGATAACTAAAGTAGCCACCTACACTTTAAGCATGAAGTCCAACTTGCATTTACAGTAGTAAACACACACAAACAAAGAGAAAGAAAGAGTTTTTGAAAGACTTTGTTCTCCATTTGTGGCTTAGGTAGAAATTCTTCTAATTAGAGCGATAACGATGTCTGAGAGTAGATGCAGAACGGAACAAAACAACAACACAGATGGGAGCTAAGACAACAACAAAGACAGCCATAAATGCATTTGACTGTGGACTCCCTGCTGGCTCTGTCTACGTGAAGAGATGACACTGTGCCCATCCCCCTGCTACTTATAGGGACATTATCATAATGTTGTCTGTGCATGAGCCCGGCTATCAAGTAGGCTCATCTTGAAGTCCTCCACAAACCCCAGTGTATGCTGATGCTTAGATGCTGGAGGAAGGCAGTGGTGAACAAAATAATTCTGCCCTAATATTTATTCAAACTGACAGTTCTGGCGTCTAACAATACAGTGTGGAACTGACAGCACCAATTTGATGAATCTCTGCATTGGTTGTAAACAAACAGCATCAAGGAAGATAATGACTATCCTTCTGTTTGTCCCTCTGCTCCCTTATTGTCTCATCACTACTGACATCTGCACGGAATAAAAGTGGAATTGGTAAAGTGAATAGTGTGGACTGTGCAGTAAATGTTTAGCATTTAGTCAGCAGCAGTGGAAAAGTTTGGTTTTGAGTCAGTGCATGTACTATATGTATTACTCACCATACTTCTTGAGTATTATGTTCCAGAAATGAAGTTTCAAATGACAACAGACGCAATGTATAGCACATTTACCTTATATTTGGGTTTATCTTTGTTCTAACCACTAAATATTATCAGCATCATGGGTAAGAAAGAGAACATCATTACCCATGTGAACACTTTAATTTCCATTTTTAACATGAGACAACAGAACATTCATCTATATGTCACATTACCTCCATAGATAATCACTACGCTGCACCTCTGATAATCTACACACAGAAATCTACAATGTTCCAGCTTCCAAAAATATAATAATTACCCATGTTAAACCTTCAAAGACACAAGTGGCCAGTGGTGGTCAAAGCTGTCCACTGAGATAAAAATGTTTAATAACTTTTTAACAACTAATCCTATTAATACAGTTAAATAATTCAGGTAAAATGCAGTTTTTCAGCTTTTCAGTGGTATCAGATATGACCCATTTGGACATTCAAAGGCTCTGTAATGAATATGGAAACATGGTAATTAACTGCAACATTGATTCACCAGTAAAACTGTTGTAGTTTGACAATTGTCAGTGGCTTGTTTTTACGTTCAGTTAATGATATATTTTACTGAAAAAGTCACTTTTATTTATCTTTCTTTGTTTTGATATATAAAAACCTTTGGATTTATTAAGAGTTTTTATGAACATCAACATGATCAATAAATTCAATATAGAAAAATATCAGATTTTTACTGAAAATGCAAAAAGCACAGGATAATATTACAATAAATGGTTAAAAATAATAATAATTTGGAAGCCAACACTAAAAAAGTTCAAAGTCTTTAAGGGTTCAACTTTATAACAGATAAATCTAGACTTCATTTTAAAGACTTTATTAAGAGTTTCAGAATCTATTGACTCACAAATAATGAATTATCAGTTCTCAGAAACAGATATTGTTTTTTGTGGCTTGTATGAACCTTCACACCTCAAACATCCACCCTACAACATCCTGTTGTGTTATAACTGTGTGTGGTCAGATACAGCTGCATGTGTGGGTTTCTGTGAGAGTCAGAATCAGAAACAAAGAGGAAAACTCCTGAGATGACAGAACACCGCCACTTCCCCGAGACTCTGTGAGTAAAATAAAGACACATAGCAGCAGGTGTATGATACAGCACTGACATAGATAGCGCTGAATCATTTTGTAATTACACATTCAGTGCATCAGAGTTGCCTTTAAACCTCATCTTTCCATTGAAGTGACTTAATGGGGGACTAATACATTACTTGAATGTTAAATGGAATAAAAAATGACCAGAAAAAGAAAAGGAAGTCCAAATGTGGGTTTTTTTTTTTTAGACGTGTCAGAAGCAAGTTGTAGCTTCTGGTAACTCTATTTTTATTTTCATTTTCATTTCACAAATGAACTTGACTTCAAATATCTCATTCTTTCATCAGGTTTTTAGATGTTTTACCCTGCATTTTGATGTGACATGCATGGTTTGTGGTGGGTTGTTGGCTTATAGTGTAAAACAGAATGTGTGAATGTGCAGGGTGATGCAAAGAAAAAAAAAAAACCCATCCTCAGGCACAGAGCATAATCAGACAACACTACACTAACCCTCCAGTTGGTTTTCTCTTCACCCTCCTTTAAGGACAAATTCACCACTTTGGCCCTACCCTCAGTCCACAGTGCCTTAGAGGAAGAGGAATTAACCACATACCATGTACACCAATACACGAATAAAGACATGGCCTGCATTTGTTGTTTACTGTACATCATGTGAACACTGTCCCGTTTGAGGCCGCCTCCCAGCAGCAGGATGTGGTGGCGCGACACGTCCTCGCTCAAAAACACCCACTTCCTATGAATTTGATAAACAGCGCTGTGGTTTTGCTCTCCACACAAGCACGTACATCAACGCACACTAGCTCAACAGCATCACCATCTGCTAATGTGACATACAAGCAGAGTGAGTTACTGGGCACGGTGCTACCCGTGGTATCAGGAGATTTACTGTGATTGACTGAAGGGAAGAATGGCAGCAAATCATGTCAGAATTAGAGAAGAACATCAATATGTCACATTTCTTTTAGTGATGGAAGTGGGTCTGCATTCACGACCATCACTGGACAGGTGGCCAGTAAAGCTTTGAAATCTTCTACTCTATTGTGTTGTGTTTTGCTATGTTCTGTTCTATTCTGTTGTGTGCTGTTCTATGCCATTCTCTTGCTTTCTGTTATGCTCTGTTCTGTTCTATTCTGTTTTTTTCTGTTCTGTTCTGTTCTGTTCTGTTCTATTCTGTTCTGTTCTGTTCTGTTCTGTTCTATTCTGTTCTGTTCAGTTCTGTTCTGTTCTGTTCTGTTCTGCTCTATTCTGTTCTGTTCTGTTCTATTCTGTTCTGTTCTGTTCAGTTCTGTTCTGTTCTGTTCTGTTCTGTTCAGTTCTGTTCTATTCTGTTCAGTTCAGTTCAGTTCTGTTCTGTTCAGTTCAGTTCAGTTCTGTTCTGTTCTGTTCTGTTCTGTTCTGTTCTGTTCAGTTCTGTTCTATTCTGTTCTGTTCAGTTCAGTTCTGTTCTGTTCAGTTCAGTTCAGTTCTGTTCTGTTCTGTTCTGTTCAGTTCTGTTCTGTTCTGTTTTTTTTTTCTGTTCTGTTTTGTTCTGTTCTGTTTTGTTCTGGTTTTTTTTCTGTTCTGTTCTATTCTGTTCCAGTCTGTTCTGCTCTGCTCTGTTCTGTTCTATACTACTCCCTTGTGTTCTGTTCTAGTCTGTTCTGTTTTGTTCTAATCTCTTCTCTTCTGCCCTGTTCCATTCCATTCTGTTGTGTTCTGTTCTGTCTGTTCTCTTCATCAATAAAACCATTAGTTGATTGTTATTAAATCGTCGCTATTTTGATCAATGATTAATATGTTTGAGACAAGGGAAAAATAACCTTGGCTCTTAAATCTTAATATTTTTGTGGCTCTTTTACTCCATTATGACAGTAATGTGAATATCTGATGGCTGTGGTCAAACCACAAGAAATTTTAAAATATCATCTTGGGATTTGGGACTCACTGATCAACATTTTGTGACATTTTGTACCAAAAAACCAACTGAGTGAATGAGAAAATAACCAACAGAGGTTCTGTTCTTCTCTTCTCTTCTCTTCTCTTCTCTTCTCTTCTCTTCTCTTCTCTTCTCTTCTCTTCTCTTCTCTTCTCCTCTCCTCTCCTCTCCTCTCCTCTCCTCTCCTCTCCTCTGCATGGTTGCATGAGCACATACAGTCCTGTCAGTCACATCTGTGAGCTGTCAGGATATGAATGTGCATGGTTTGGAGGGAAGAATGAGGGGTGTATTAGGCCTGCTGATCCTTCACACTCCTCTTGTCAAACTAAACATGAAAATGAAAGTCACTGGTGAGTGTGAGTATGTGTGTGTGTGTGGAGGGTCAAAGGAGAGGAGCCATGCCTAATCCTGTGGGATGTGGGGGTATCTCTGTGTATGGAGATGGGATGTAGAGATGTGTTCAGCAGTGCATGGATCACAAAACCTTCCTAACTGACAGAAGAGAGTCCCAGGAGACCATTGTCAAACTGTTAAGACAAAAGAAAGAAAGAAAGAAAGAAAGAAAGAAAGAAAGAAAGAAAGAAAGAAAGAAAGAAAGAAAGAAAGAAAGAAAGAAAGAAAGAAAGAAAGAAAGAAAGAAAGAAAGAAAGAAAGAAAGAAAGAAATTGTACCAGGTTCAACAAATAATACTAAAAATAATAGGCTAAATATTTCTCTTTTTTTTCTTTTTTGCTTTATTTCTTTTTTTATTGTATTTAAGAAAGTTAAAGTACTGTGATAAAATACCTTGTTAGTAATAAAGTTCTTTAATATTGGCTTAACTTTTATTCAACTCAAAGATCACTGAAGGTTGAACCCCATTTGCAATGATGTCAAGATGACAGTGAAAAAAATGAAGACAACAGAAACAGTAAAGCTACCAGATACAAATGCAGTCGACAAAAAAGAGAGGAAGCAACATATTTAAATAAAATTCAGTTAAAATATGTACGGGAAAATAAATAAATTTTTACTATTATTCTTTTCTTGATTACAACCCAAATCAAAAACTAAATATTAGAGACGAAAAAGACTTAATTATTTCATTTGATATTTGATGTGTTGTGGGTGATCATTTCACGTACTGGACTATTTGAACCGGTAGGTGGCGGTATTGATTAATATAAAGCCTTCTTTAACCCGGAAAAACTACTGGTGGCCCTTTAACAAGACAGGAAGTGAGCACAGTGACAGTTAGCTATCATGGCGGTGGATGTTAAATCCCGAGCCAAACGGTATGAGAAGCTGGACTTTCTCGGAGAGGGTCAGGTAAACAGAGATTAATAAAAGTGCGTTTCCTAAATAAGTAAGTTACCAAAGGTTGTTGCTCCTGAGCGGCCTCCTCTGCTCTAAAGGAAGCATGATAGCATGCTAACAAGCGTTAGCCGGTAATCAATGTCAACAAAGCCTTACATGAGCCATGCTGTGCAGCTCATTGTGCTCTGCAGTAGTTGAGGTACAGTTAGAAAAATTGCTTTCTATGTATGTGTACTTACTGCTGTCCTTCTCTTCCAGTTTGCCACAGTGTACAAAGCCAGGGACAAAATCACTGACACCATAGTTGCTATTAAAAAGGTACAAAACATTAGCTTTGGTGTCATTTTGGTCGTAAGCATCTGAAGAAAGACTTATCTCTGAGAATCCTATCTCTTTTTCGACAGATTAAAGTTGGCCACAGAACTGAAGCTAAAGATGGTAAGTGCTGATAACTGAGTGTCCTTTTTGAAATGTTTTATTTACATTCCCCAGGTGGGTAACGTAACTAAGTTCTTGCACTCAAGATGTGTATTTCTAGAGCCTTCTATTTTAGGTTTCTAGTACACTACATCTCAGAGGCCAATATTTTATCTTCTATCTTTGTACTCAGTTGTTTTTGTCTGTTACATTTATTTACATTTACCTTACATTTCTCATCCACATCCAGTGAAAGACATGCATCACCAGATGAAGGATGAAAAGATACTCTATTGATTTAGACAAAAATTCCTATTCAATTATCTGAAAAATGCGTTGTCACAAAGCTGAAAAGGTCTGTTTTTCTCATGAATAGGTGACTTTACAGATAGGTAGTTTGCACAAGATAGTGTCACCACAGACATGATGATCCAATAGTATATGATGCATTGGTATAGATTAACAGTAACAGTACATAAAGTAGTTTAAATGAGCACAACATGAAAACATGTATGGCCATTAAATACAACATGTATATTGATATGGCAGTCAAATTAATCCAAAAATGTCATATAACATTTAAACACTGGGGGCCAGTTCTGGAGCAGTTTAATTAGTTATTTATTCATCAAGTAAATACTACTACTACTACTACTAATAATAATAATAATGATAATAATAATGATGCATTTTATTTAGAGACACTTTTCAAAATTGTTAAGGTCACTGAAAAAAAAAAAGTAGTAGGAATGATAGTACATTATGCTGGTAATACGTCCCTTTTTCGGGTTTTGTGTTTACTTATAGTTGAGTAGTTTTACAGTGTCATATTTTTACAAAAGCAAAGGGTATCTATACTTTCCCACATGTGGCAGGCAATCTGTGGTCATTCACCTTTTTATTGATCTAATTATCTCCCACAGGTATCAATAGAACAGCTCTACGAGAGATCAAACTGCTGCAGGAGCTGCATCATCCAAATATCATTGGGGTAATGCATCAGGACTATTATGTTACCTGTATTATGTGTGACTTTAAGGAAACAAATCAACTAGGTTGTGAACATTCTGTAATTTACATTGAAATGACTTTAATTATGTAATGTTTGTGTGTTTTAGCTGCTGGATGCCTTTGGGCATAAGTCCAATATCAGTTTGGTGTTTGATTTCATGGAGACAGATCTAGAGGTGAGGCATCTTTAACTTTACCATCTCTGTTTATCTCTGAGGATTGATGTAATAATAACAATATAATGTGATCCTTTGTAATTTCCTTGAATGCTTTTGCCTAGTTCAGCCTATCAGACCTCATTACTGATCACTGATCTAAGCCTTTCTGTTGTTTCTACAAATACGTGCTAGTTTCTGTGGACCAATTCACATAGAAGTGCATATGTTTTGGCCAGTTTAACTATATTGTACCACCCAATTCAAGAAAAATTTCAACGCCCTAAAATACTGTGTAATGTGAGATGTGATGCTTTAGAAAAACACCATTAACTGCCTCACCAAAGATTTATCTAAAAGAATGGACGATGAAGGAGGTGTGAGATCATAACAGAGTAACAAGTAAAATATGAGCAGGAAGATCAAGATAGCTGCCCGTTAAGTGTTTCTAGAAGGTCACCTGGCTTTTTATATTTTTCCAATCTCCCCTATTTCCTCTTCTGGTATATTTTAGCATACCACATTGTAGATGGGCGCCTACCACACATACATTAGATGCTAATAGAACAATGGCAGCACATAATAACCACCCTTTTAAAGAAAAATCAATACCACTCCACTCTTGACTTCACACTGAATTGATGCCATTAGCAGCTCTCAGGCAGCAGGCAGGCAAGAACGGACATTGGGGTGAAATGCTCATCTTATTACCAGTGCTGAAAGCTTCTATTAGGCCATGTTTTCAGTGTATTTGTTTTATTTTACATTAGAGAATTCTCTGTTTGCATTTTTACAAACATATTCTTCATCTTTTCTGCTCTGACAAATCAAATTTTGTAAAAGAAAAAGTAGTGTACGGGTATGTAAAAATATTGCAAAACATAATCCATCTTGTCTTTTGATGTGTTTCTTAAGGTTATTATTAAAGACACCAGTTTAGTCCTGACTCCAGCCCACATTAAAGCCTACATCCTCATGACTCTACAGGGATTAGAGTACATGCACCAACACTGGGTCCTGCACAGAGTAAGACCACATATTCTTTACACACTTGTGTATATATGCAGGAACACAGTCTCTAATGCACATTTTCCTGCTCTAAATCCAGGATCTGAAGCCTAATAATCTGCTGTTAGATGAAAATGGAGTGTTGAAGTTGGCTGATTTTGGGTTGGCTAAATCATTTGGAAGCCCCAACAGAGTCTACACACATCAAGTTGTAACCAGGTTTGTGCCTCATATACATCCTAAATAACTTTGACAAATCTTATACCTCATATACTAAATGTGATTTTCATTAAATATATTTATATATTTAAATAAATAAATCCTCATATGCCTCAGTTAGCTTACTTATATTTACTTAATAGCTTGTTATTACATAGTTAAACAATTAATTCTACACTAAGGACACTTCCTACCTGATGTGTAATATATGCCTTACTGTTATACTTAATGGGTATGATTCCTTTTTAGATGGTACCGCTCCCCTGAGCTCCTGTTTGGTGCCAGGATGTATGGTGTGGGTGTTGACATGTGGGCAGTGGGATGCATCTTGGCAGAGTTACTACTTCGGGTACAGAAATTTCACTGAAAATTGATATTCATTCATACAGAGTGCTGTTTGAAATTAGTGCCTTAATTCATCTTTTTCCTTGTAGATACCATTCCTTGCTGGAGACTCTGATCTTGACCAGTTGACAAAGATCTTTGAAGCTCTTGGGACCCCCACAGAAGAAACATGGCCTGTTAGTATCAGGTCTCCATGTATTATGTATGTTTTTCCTCTTTCTCTCTTCAAGGTGACATTTATAGATTTGTGTTTCAACTGTCTCTGCAGGGAGTCAGTAGTTTACCGGACTACGTGTCCTTCAAAATATTTCCTGGTACACCTTTGGAACATATATTCAGTGCAGCAGGAGATGACTTACTGGAGCTGCTACAGGGGCTCTTCACCTTTAATCCCTCAACAAGAACTACAGCCACACAGGTAACAAATAACCTTAAAGTCCTATTTCCCCATTAGTCGAGTAAAGACCATTTTATGTATGATAAATATCCCATATGCAGAGTTTCTGTTGGTCCTTAAATAATCTTAAATCCAATCATTTTTGTCTATAATATGTATTGAATATTCTTGAATATGAATGATCTTTTGCTTGTTTTTTTTTTTTTGTTTTTTATATTGTGCAGTGTGTCTGGATTCAGATATGTTTTCTGTGAAATATATGACTTGATAATATCGTAACAAACTACAAAATATAACCAACATGGGGCCTCTAACCTCTGTGTGCAGCTCAGTCATAATTTTTGCCCCTAGCATGTTTACTTGTCATGATGCAGTGTGTGGTTTATGAAGTGTCTCCCTTTGTCAAAATGTAGCTACTGCCATAAATAATAAGATAATCAAAAAGGTTCCTATTAATGCTACTTTAATATAATTGTGATGCTGTTGACTTTCATCTGGCTCATCAGGAGTGCATGTAGAGTTTGGCTGAATGCTGTTGAATTTGGGTATTAAAGCATTCAAATCCCATGGGAAGTCACAGCACATTAAATAGAGACATACAAGTCATATTTTTTGTCTGAATGGACATCAGATCTTGGTCTTGAAAATTCAGTGTAGCTTTTTACCCAACATATTGTGAGCCTGTCTGCCTGTAACTCAAAATCTACACCACATTTAGTCTTAAAATTTACCCTGTGTATGTCTACCATATCTCAGCCTTCCTTAGACACGGTGCAGGTCTGAAGATTCTGATTTTAGAATTTTTTTAAGTGGATTCATCCCCATTGAGAAGATAATCACTTTTGTCAGTTTGCAAGAAAAAAAGCCAAGCTACAGAACAGTATCTGTCAACGTGGTCTGTTTGTTGCTGGTCTGGAAGTTGAATTTAGAATGGAGAGTATACTTACATTTCTAAATCCTCTTAATTGGGACATTCATTAGTGTTCATACCTGCAGGGTCCATGCGGGTGCTTGAACTCCTTGAAGGTGCTTGAATTTCAGTGTTGTGTTTTCAAGGTGTGAAAAGTGCTTGAATTTTAGTTTCAGTGCTTCAAAGTGCTTGCAATTCTAACTCTGTGACTTGATTTATTTATTTTTAATATTAACTGAAGGGAAAACTACCTACAGAGAGGTGATACATTTTGAAAAATAAAACGATGTCAAAAAAGAGGTACAATTTCCAGGTCGACTCCAGGTACATTTTTGTCTTAATCTTTGTCTCGGTGCAAGTGTGTCTGAAGAACACCAAGTAACTTCCCTTTTTATGGATAAAACTTTGTGGTCTTTAATTTCTAAACTTTTTGGTTTTAAGAAGCATGGTTTTAGATGTTTATAGCATAATACAATGTACATCATTGTGATATAAGTTGACCAAAATAATCATGAGTGTGTGTGTGTGTGTGTGTGTGTGTGTGTATATATATATATATATATATATATATATATATATATATATATTCCTGTAGATACGGATTTGACCCTAGTGATAAGGGGATGTGCTGGAAAAATTTGAAAATGAACCTTAAAAGTGCTTGAATTTGACCTTGAAATATGTATATGAACCCTGTACTGGGATAAATAGTTCTGATGGTATTAACATTCTACCCATGTAACTGTAAAACAACTGATAGTTTACACATGTCCTAACTGTCTAATCTTTGTACTGTCTGCTGTTCCTCAGGCTCTAAAGATGAGGTACTTCAGTAATCGACCGGGTCCAACTCCTGGTCCCCAACTCCCCCGACCCAATTGTTCAACCGAGGCTCTGAGGGAAAAGGATACAGTCAAGTTGAAGAGGAAAATAGAAGGCCAGGAGACGAGTAAGTATGACATACAAACCCACATTTTCTATACGTAGATAGAATTAACTAAGTATATTTTAAATTTATGTGCCTGTAATCCACATAAAATACCTCCCTGACATTGATCTACCCACAGTCAAATAAATGGAGTCAATATTATTACAGCAAATCTGTTAACGTTTTGGTTTTAGCAGCATGAAGGGAAGTGTCGGCCACACATGTTTGAGGCTGATTTTAAGAGAAGTTGGAAATTTTAGAACATCCCACACAGACCTAAGTTACATTTAGTAGGTTGTGAATTTAGCCTAGTGAACCCTTCCTGTGTTCTCATGGTTCTGCACACTTGGGGTATAAATCTAAAATACCACTTGATTGAACCTTGTAATTCATAGGGTGTTGGCTGCAGTTACAGATTCAGAATATAAAGAGGTAGAAAACACACACAGAGTTTAGTAGCAGGGTATGTTTTACTGAAGTAGGGCCGTGGTGTCACTGGGAGGTTCAAAGCTTTTCCATCTCTTGTGGTCAGAAATATCTAGGCTGAGTATATGCTATGCACTATGCAGCAGCATATTACAGAGAGAATTTTTAAACATTGGTAGCAGATTGCTCACTAGACTTTTTTTTAGTTGTATAGGCACATTCTGTGGCTTCTGAACACTGAAAATAAAGACACTGTATGTGCAAATTAGATGTAATCCTTTACATGTCTTGTTTTTGATGATATGCTTTATGTCTTTTGCAGCTGGGATGAAAAAGAAGTTGATTTTTTGACCCAACAGACCCTGGTCAATTAGACGATCACCATCTTCACACCTTATTGCTCAGGATTGTCTGCTGGAATGAAACAGTCCACCAAGGAAAAAGACTGCTGTGGTTGACTTTGGGACATTTTAGAGGTTGTAGCTGTTACAAAAATTGGACGTTGTGCCTAAGGTTACCTTTAAGTATCCATGGTGCTGCTGTGTTCAACACTTGGTGTACAACAGACTGTCTTTGGTCAGTAGTTATGGCTATTGCCCTCCTTCATTTCAGCAATGATGCCTTAACCTGGAGCCCATCAGAACATTATTTATGTTATTAAAAAAGAAAAAGACCAAACTAGCAAGCCTGGTTTAATACACGTAGATGTTTTTTTTTTTCTTTTTCTTTTTTTTTTTTTTAAATTTTTTTTTTATGTAAGACCAATAAATGGTGCAAATCCATAAATGTGAGTTTTTGTGTTGAAGTTATGGTGGAGACAAATGCAAAAATGTAAACAGACGGATTAGTCACCATGAAATTCTTCATCACAGACTGACTTCCGGTTCCTGCTGCAGTGCATATTTTTTCACCTGCTCAATGTGTGCAGACAGAAATATACTTGTGGTTTATTTACTGTTCATGTTAGTCATGACAGGAGTGTGTATTTGTCTCTTGACTCTGTGTGTTTATGTGGCCTTAATCTCATCCTCACAGCAGACAGGGTGACACTGGACTTGGCACAATGTGCCACCAGTCATATCTTTACTTTCCTGTCCTTTCTCCTCAGCGTGAATATGATCAAATGCAGTGTGACATGTCAGAAGCCTGATGCTCTGGCAGACATAACAGCCCTTTTTTGTCTCTGTCAAACAGAATCAGATAAGCGAAGACAGAGAGAGGAGAGTATGTCACTGATGTAAAATTCAATTTCCGTACACAAGCAAAACCAAGTTGTGGTGGTTAGGTTCTGTGTGACTCAAATCTATTCATAAATGGTCACAATTCAGCTCTCAGAGAGGATAGAGGGACATTTTAGGTGAATGGTCAAATGACAGATTTGGCAAATGGCGTATTCACAGAGCGCTACAGTAGCAGCCTTATCAGCTCATGCTCCCATTTCTTTGGCAAAGGAAACCGCTTTGGCCCACACACTGTGACAAAACACAAGCACGAGGTTTGTGGGAGAAGGTGATACTTGGTGATGTGTCTGGATCAGCAAGGCATGCTGTGAGGAGACTAAGCCTCAGTAATTCCAAACCAAGTATGGCAGGAAATGTGTCAGTCTATGAAAACAATAAAATGAAAAGAAATCTAATGGAGATGATGGGTCAGCATATATCTCTTATCCTGTTGTGATCTAAACTGCTTGGAAACAGCAGATAGGCCTTTGGTTCAGACATTACATCATCCATCTCATACCGTAATGAAGGGCATGCATACACCATTACAGCTACTTCATTTCACTGGAAAAATGCCAGAATGGATGACTTTAAAAGGACATTGCCACAGAAATAACCTGAAAAGTGAATGCATTGCAATGCATAGACAATGTTTTGAAGTAGATCTGGTAGCTCTGACACAATTATTCCTTTAGAGTAAAACATGTTTTCTCAGTTCTCAGAAATTCACATTTTGACCCAAGACTGTAGCTTGGAAACTACAGCCAAACTGTATTTTAGACTTAATTTGTCTGTATTAATAACTCAGACTTGGTTAAATTTCTCTGTGTTTATTCTGGAGCCATTTTACTTGCCTAGTGTAATTGCAATTAGTCAATTGTAGTTTTATATACATTTATTTTGCATAGGGTCATGTGAGTTATAAGTAGAACAATATTTTGCATAAAAGGTATCTAAATGTAAATAATGTTGCTCCTCTACAGGTTTATTTGTCTCAGCCAAGGATATGCTTTCCTTAACACTTTTTTGTGCCAGCAGAATTATGCAAAAAGTAATGTATACATTTTAATGAAATCTGGTAGTAACTGCATAAGACATGAAATCTGCAGGTAAGAGCGATGGGTTTTTTGTTTAGCACACGGATGTCGAACTCATTTTAGTTCAGGGCCTACATACAGCCCAATATGATGTCAAGTGGGCCGGACCAGTGAAAAAAATAAAATTACATTATGAAAATGTTTACAGAGAACTCTTTAAATATCCAAATAACACAAACAACCACAAATAAATGGAAATTTCTTGAGAAGAGTGCAATTTTTAACAATATTATGCCTCATTTACACATGTGCATTACAACTTACAGATCACAGTGGATCTACAAAGTCACACAACATTTATTAACAGACATAATATTATTAAAATTGCACTTATGACATTTCAGGCTGCTCTTATTTGTTCAGGTTATTACATTTTTTTGTGAAATGATAATTTGTAAATGTTAAAAAAAATCATGTAGGCTATTTTTTTTCTTTTATTATTAACACTGAACACAGTTGTCATTATTTATAGGTTATTATGATAGTATTTTACTGTTGTAACCCACTTGAGATCAAATTGAGCTGTATGTGGCCCCTGAGCTTAAAGGATTTTCAAACTATTCACTGTTGATATCATCAGTGCTATTTTTGCATTTCACAAATTCACCCTGAGGACCGGATTGGACCATTTGGCGGACCGGTTTTGGTCCACGAGCCGTAAGTTTGACATCCCTGTTTTAGATCCTATAATGTGAGAATGTGACACAAACACACTCTTACATGTCATGATAAGATAAGTCACTTTGTCCTGGTGTTTGGCTCAGTGTAGCGGAGGCAGAACAGCTTTGTGTGGGGCTTTTTTGTTGGTGATGTGCAGTGGGAGGAGAGACAGGGAGGAAGAAAGGAGGAGGAGGAGGAGAGACAGCGCGGCCACGGCCAGGAAGGGAGGAAGGAAGGAAGGAAAGGAGGAAGGGAAGGAGAGGAGGACGGAGCAGCCAGAGGAGGACAGGCGCGTTTGTTTCCCGTGTGCTGCTTATTTCATGTGGAAGCAAAAGAAAAGTATACTCTCCTTCTGAAACGGATCCTATTTATTCTCCCGGTTCGTCATGTGTACTCCGTGTTGTATCACGCAGGTAAGGAGCAGCTTTCAGACCTACGGTTGTTTATTTTTTATGTTGCTTTTATTCAACGGTCGCGATACAATGAAACAGTACAATGAAGCGTTATGCTAGGTCGACTCACTGTTGTCCCGCTCCTGTTTACTGTTGATGAGTCTACAGCCGCTCACCAACACACAGTACGAGTCGGAGATTTTCCTTGTCTCGGAAATTCCCCTGACTGTCAGCCACTGTCAGTAATTCATTTCATCAGTCAGTAAATGAAATAAACCTTTTAATTCCCCCGTTGAACCGATGCACTACAACTTCACTGTTAAAACCGATGAGAGACAAAGCGAGTCGAGTCAGAGTTAGCTAAACACGGCGAGCGGCTACATGCACTGTACCTGCTGTCAAAAGTACGACATCACCGGGTTGTTTTTACACATTTTTCACCGAAACAGTGGCACATTGTTGGATGCCTAAAGTGTCTTCTTAACAGGGGTTATCTTTGTGGCTTCACTGTGTCTTGAGTTAACTTTTTGACACACTATGAACACCATGCTCACAAGTACAAAAACTTCAAGCTAGCTAGTTTGTTCTATACTGTACAACATAAACATCATATAGGCTAAACCTTCTATGGAAATCTTATACAGCAAATTTCTTTCAATATTTCGCCCATGTAAAGCAAAAAGCCAATAGTTCAGGTTATATTTGCCCTTTGATGTGCTAATATAATAAAACGTATAATTGAATACTGCTGTTTTTTTTTATTGATTGTATTGTTTTTCTGTCTAAAACAGGTATCTTTTGCAAATGAGAGTTTGTGTCTCAACGAGATTAATCTGTATAAATAAAGAAATTATAATTATTTTAAAAAATTGACTCATTTAATATCATGTAATTCCACATTACCTGTAACCAGTACTGAAAAGACTGGTTGGATTTCAGGCTGCAACTCATTTCATTACCAATTTTATTTTTAATTTCCAGTTTAATGATTACTTGTTTGGCATTTAATGTGTCAGAAAATGCAGAAAAAAATACATTCTGAAATGTCTGGTTTGGTCACAATCCAGATATGTACACTCTGAAATCACTGAAGAGGAACTAAACTAAGAATATGTAAAATTAAGATGATAAGATAATGCTTACTCAACACTGTCATCAACTGTTGTTGCTTAATAGTTGATAATGAATCAAATTGGTGTTGCTCTTCCTTTTACACTGTCATTCTCAGGTTATTTGAGGGCTTTAAGTGATATGAAATTACAGAATTAATTACAGAGACAGCTAGCAGTTAGTGGTTTATTTGTGGACTTGAGGAGTTTCTTTCATTGCTGAGTGCCTTCTTTGAACTAGCAGATTGTTTTTGACCACAAGGTCACCACCACTGAGCTGGTCTGGTCAGGAATTTAATAACACAGACACATCCCTCATCTGAGAAAAGCCCTCTTCTATTTCCTGCTCTATTCAGAAACAGCAAATGATGATGGAAAGAAGGAAGGATTAAGATAGAAAGGCCACAATAAGATCAGCTTTGTGTTTCTTTGCTGGTCTTGTGATAATCCTTTTCACTGATTCCCTATTTAGTTTTGTCATCATTTCTATTCATGTGTGTACTTGTAATTAACTTTTTTTTTTTTTTCCACATGTGCATATGTGTGGCCTCGTAGAGGTTTAGAGTTGCCCAAATTGATGTGTGGTCTGCTAATTTCCTCCTTGGCTCTGAGGTGGAAATTAAGGGAGGGTGGGTGGTGTTTGGGTTAGATTTGGAGAAGAGTATGCATGGTGTGGGAGCAGCTCACTTGTAATTTCTCAGTGGGAACACGGATGTATGCCATGTTACGATCGGATGGGGGTAGGCCTTAGCTCAATGATGAGTTTTGTCCAAAGCGCTGCAAGCATTGGCTGTGAGTGTGGGACAGGACCGAAACCATGTGGGTGTCCGTATGCATCACAGCTATGGCTCAGGCAGCTTTGGCAGGATACATGATTCAGGACGACCTAAAGGGACTCTACAGATTGTTGTTCACAAAGCATCCATCCTGATAAATTAGCACTGAGCAGCAGACACTCAGCGCTTAATCTGCACTCTGACACCACACCTCTTTGGATGTGGATTTAATACAAATGACAGAATGGGTGCTGGCACTACTGACTTGCAAGGATTGTTGAGCAGTCATCAGCATCTCCATTATTTATGTGTTTATTTATTTGTCTTTTTTTTTTTGTCGTAATTCAGCCTGTGTGTTGTGTCAGTATATGTTCCATATTTGGTGTGGGTAAATGAAATTGTAGTCAGGATTTTCCAAGGGTTTTTGGAAGGCTTAGATCCTGTTTGGATTCCAGGGTTTTGGTGTAGTAAAACTAAAGAGTAAAAAGTATGAAAGACTTTAGCATATGGATAGGGTTTAGGAGTCCTTGTGCAAGAAATTTGTACACTTCTGTAAATTAATGTAATTTTATGTAAAGCTGCACAATAAATCAAATCTTTATAGTGCTGTGATGTGGTGATGTTTTAGATTCAGTGATACACAGAGAGAGGAAAAATACATTAAAACTTGCCACATTCCTATGCATATTTCGGTAATTTTTAGCACCAGTTCAGATTTGCATACAAGAATACCCATTTAAAAATGATTTAAAAAATTATGATTTTTTTTTTTTTTTTTTGGATAACTAAGCAAACAGAATCAAATTGCAATGGCAAAATCAGTTCTGTCCAAACAATCTCAATATCACTATTTTGCCAAACTGGGCAAACTAATTTCACATTATTTTGTATACTAGTTATTACTGCATCAAAGTATGAAATTTTGGAAGCGCTAGAGCAGATAGAAAATTTACAATATCCCAGACCAACTACAACCATTACATATGGGAAAAGTGATTTAGTTGTGATACACTCCACAGTTATTTATTTTGGCACATGTGGTGCCCAAAGTAGTTTGGATTCAGTAGCTGATAGTGATGTCCCGATCTGGATGTTTTTGCTTCCGATCTGATCCAATTTTTTTTAGGATTAGTTTTGCCAATACGATCCGATACTGGCTTTTTATAATGAAATTTTGATTTAAAGTTGAAGTCATTATTTATAGGTTATTACACTATTATTTTACTGGAGATCACAATTGGGCTGAATGTGGAACCTGAACTAAAACAAGTATGACACCTTTGACTCTTAATAACTTTAGTAATATTTTTGCACTTTCCAATTCATACTGTGGGCCAAATTAGAACCTTTAGCACGCTGGTTTTGGCCCATGGGTTGTATGTTCGCCACTGCTGTAGTGCATCTACATCTACAGGTCTACATCTACAGGTTCATCCAGGTATTATATGGGGTGTGTTCCATGCTGTATGTTAGTGATGCAAGGATTGGCAGGTCAAAAAAATGTCAGTTTATTTGCGGGTTGGGTTGGGTCAAATAATTCCACAAAAGCCCTGCGGGTTGAAAAAAAAACAACTTGGGCATCACTACCGGACCTGAAAGTGAAACTTAAGACGCTTTACTAATTCCTCTAAGTCTTCCGTTGTTGTGCAGCTAATTTTCCTTCTCCCCACCTTTGAAAACTTTAATTTGAGGGGGCAGGATGTTTGTTTACCCCCCTCCCTGAACAAGACCTGGATCGGCCCGATTTCGTTCCTAATCCGATCTGATCTGATCTTCTAAAAAAGGCCAGATCAGCCATCCTTAGTAGCTAAAGTTGCTAAAAGTTGGGGAAGTTTTTAACAATGCTAGCTTAAAGATACTTTCCTTTTTATAAAGATACTGCAACATCCTCATTTATTGGGAATTTTTCACAAGCAGCCTGGAAACATTCTTATAAACACAGCTGTCACCATCAGGTGGAGGTTCAACTATTTGTTTCCACAGTTGGAGGGAGTCCCTTTAATGTCTTTGTGGGGCGTATGGGCCTAAAAACAGGTGTTGATGAGCTGTCAAGTCACTTGACCTGTAGAACTGTTTTGGCCTCTAAACATCTGTAGCAGCCCCTGTATATGTGTGTATATATATATATATATATATATATATATATATATATATATATATATATATATATATATATATATATATATATATATATATATATATATATATGTATCCTAGAGGTGATGTTGGCATGGGTCGGCCATACGATCAGAAGTGTTGGCTAGCTTTGTCTGTGTGAGACATGTCTGCTATTTTCAGCCTCCCCTCAGGAATTTTGCTGTGGTCAGCAGCAGCAAGCATTTCCCACAGGGAAATCATTTGTGATCTTTAATCTCCTTTGTCTTCATCTGAACTGTCTACCTCACCCCACCTCTTTTTACATAGTCTCAAATGTTGTACCTGTAATGTTTTATTGTTTTGTGAAATAGTGGAAGGTTCTGATGCAACTGGGTGAAATGCCAACCCCATTTGATGCCATTATCATCACTCTACGACAGTAAGGCTCTGGCTTGGAATTGCGTGAGATGAGGAGCAGTTTTTCATTACTGAACCCTTTCGCTTTCAAAAAAAAAAAAACATTTTGGGAAGTGAAACAGACTTTTAGTCTGTACCTGCTGATCTGTGTCAGTGTTGTACGTTGATGGATCATACTGTTCCTATTAGGTCCATTTCCTTTGGTTATTTTTGTTATGGACTCCTTTGTTTGACTATAGTTGTTTCATTTCTGCTCTTTGTTTCATTGAACCTCTTTCCTTCTTTGTCTTTTTTTCTCTCTTTTCTATCCATTGGGCCTCAGTTTGTCTCTGTTTGTTGTCGCTAGGGGCTGTATTTGCCAGGAGAGAAGCAAAGAGTTTTCTTTGTGTATAGGAAACAGAGCAACGATACATTTTTGCTGTGTGTATGCAGCTGCCTAGCTATATAGACAATAGTGGCACTGTCAGTCACAATATAAGGGGAAACGGTGTATACCCAGTTTCAGAGCCTGTATGAGAGGTTGATATACAAACTTATATCTTATTGTTTCTTAAGTGGTTAAGTTTCACCTTTGCCTCTAAAAGCATTTTCATTCTCCACATTCAACAAAGCATTGTTGTAACCTGAGATGTGAGGGTGTGTCTGGAGTTTCGTCTCAAATGTCGCTCCATCATGATTCATTGTGGTCAACTTTATCCAGTGGCTGCTGTTTTTAAGCTCATGGGAGTTCACTTAGTATTTTTGTAGTCAACTACCACATAGTGTACATAGTGCAGAGTTAAGTGGGCCAGAGAATGAAAATGAAACTTAGATGTGTTGAATAACCAAACACATTGCATTGAATCACAGACTCAAACCAGCAAGATTCAAGATCTATGCTTCCGTGAATGCTGTTAGGCCTCAATCTCTCACACAATGATGTTGTTTTTGACAGAGCTTGTGCTAATTGTGAGTCATCTCTGTCTGTGCAGCTATTTTTCCCACAGTTGTATGCAGTGTTTTCCCAACAGATACTGTAGTCACCATTTCATGTCTATCCATGTCACACTTTGCCATTGTTGAAACCTTTACAAAAATCCATATCTGCTATAACTTCAACCCAAATACTGTCACAAATGTAGCACTTTCACTTCATGTTTTGCTTTTGTCTCATCCTTCACTTTTTGTCACATGGCCATGCTCTCACTTCTTGACTGATGTTAAGTGTTGTTGACTCATGAGCCTGGCTGGTCTTTTTATTATTTGTAAATTAAAAACATGTCTCTTTATTTTTATACCCCCTCCCGGTTCTGCTTTCTGTGCTCACTGTGGTATGAGTGACCTATTTTTGTGGCTGGCCCGTTTGTATTGCATAACCACGTATGTCTGCGTGGCTGTGTTCTCCAGTGTTTACCTCTGTGTGTTTGAATTAGGCTAATCATGCTGTTTCCTGTTATTAAAATACTGCGATTCTTTTCATTGTTACTGAAGATAATAGGGCAGTAGAGAACACTAGGAGGGGAACAACACAGTAATGATCATCAGTGCTCTGAAAAGTAGCCCTGTCTAAGCACAGATGTTACTTTAGGATTGTGTGCGTGTGTCCAGCTGTAGACTGTAATCCTCTTATCGTAATTGTTGAACAAGCCAAGGTCATGTGTGCATATTCTGTCCTTGCACCCTCTGCTTCATGCTAAATGGCCTTTGGGTTTATTTTTGGGGGGTATTCCCACTGCTGTGTCCCGTCCATTCCCTCTGATTTCTTTGAGTGTACATAAAAGAAAGCAACCTCCTGAACTGGAAGGTAGTCAGGCTTTGGAGAGTGAGTGATGGAGGGTAAAGGGCAAGCTGAAAATAACAAAGACAGGGTGAAGAAGAGAAAATAATGGGGGGAAAAAAGACAAGCAATGACGACAACAAGCCTCCCAAATGGGTGGGGGAGGATGGAGGAAATGAGAAGAAGGGAGTGGAACAGAGCTTCAGGCAGGAAAAAGAGATGAGTCTTTGTCCCTTGAAAGTCCCCCAGTCACAGTGTAGTGACGTTTGGTATGTACACCAAAGGCTGTGGGATTCTCATGTTATTTATGTTGGACAGTTGGTAGTGCTAGTATAGGGCATGTGTATCAAGTAGCTGAAGTGCCTTCTTTGCCATCGCATGTGGTTCACGTAGATGGTTACATGAAAAGCTGGTGGGTGATGCTTTTGATACTGAAGTAGGGGTGCATTCTGCAGACATGGCGGCCACCTGTCGACGTGCTGGTGAAGTAGGGGGGTGGGTGAGCCCCAGAGAGCAGGGTCAGTGTGGATTACCATGGATACTCTTTGTATGTGTGTGTGGAGGAATTCCTCTAGACATTCCCCTCTCCTGTCTCCCCTCCCTCCCATCAGTTCTGCAGAGTTTGCTGTTGGGCCCCTCACTGTGTGCTGTCCTCTGGTGAAACACCCCCTAACTAATGAAATCTAAACACTCTCACGACTTAAATTGTCCTGTTTTTCCCTGCTTACTTTCAGTCTGATGTGGTTAATTAAACGCCCATTGAGTAGGACATGTGGGTGATACAGAGACAAAGAAAACGGCTTATCCTATTAAGCTCTGTTTAGTCAAATCAAGACCGGAGGCCACACATGCATAACTTAGTTAAGATTCAGGACTGAAGTTGTGTGCATGTGGAAAAGCAGAAATATGAGACCTTTGAGGGAGAGTTTCAAATTTTTCCATCTTTCCATTGTAAGATAAGCATCAGTAAACTGTGCTTCTTTTTTAGCTTAATACCCACACAATTATCCATGGATGAATATTACACATCCCTGTTGAATTTTGATAAAGAATAAAGCGGCCTCATTTTGTGTTTAATCTGGTTCCACAAATGTCTTCTCACAACATCAAAGCAGTCTTTGTTTTGCTGCTCATAACCATTAGCCTGTGTGTAGATGCAGTTTCTGATCCAATCCCTGTTTCTGCCATTCTGTATTACAGTATTCCAGCATAAACCCTGACCTGTTTTCGCATGCTCAAATAAACTCAGCTGGAAGATGTCTCACTCAAGGAAATAAATATTTTATTACAAGGGCTTGGACTTGAATTCCGTCACAGTTTTTCCATTCTGCTGCCCTAGATGATTGAGTTAATTTCAGATCCAGAAGGTGTAACTGGTGATCTGTCTCTGATTTCATGAAACCCTGACTGATAACCGTGACTCATCAGAGCCAATCAGCTTTGTGACTCTGTGCACAGCCAGACAAGCAATCATGGATGGACCTGATTATTACTGCCTCTATACAAAATTTTTTGGGGCAATTTATCACTAACTGGGCAAGATAACTGGACAGAAAGAGCAGGAAGTCAGATTGGCAAAGAAGTAGCTTGATCCTGACCATGTGCTCCATGTGCATCCACGAGTCTGCAGCATACCGAGCATTACTGGCATCTGAAGCGGAACTCAACACATCAGACCATGTTGCACACTGGCTTTACTACATCGGTACACTCTGGCTAGATTACAAACTTTGGCTTAGAGACATACTGCCACACAGGCTAAGATTACTGTTTTGTCTGAGAAGCAAGTTGAGCTGATTTTGCTTGCATGGATTAAAACAGTTTACTGAATTCACTAACATCCATCAGCATTATGTGTCTAGCAGTGACTGGAATGTATTATAACAGTATTTAATGTAAAGGTGCATTTAAGCAGCAATGTTAGACCTACTAAAATATAATTTAACTCCCAAGTTGAAGTCCAGCTAGGCACCTCCTTTGAACATTGCTGTCCCTCTGTTTCTTTTTTTATTCACTTTAAATGCACTATATTTAATTCCTGCTGCTAGGCATATCTGAGTCAAAACAATAAATTGTGGTTGGATGATCTCATAAAGTACTGTGGGATCTTGTCAGTTGTAGTTATTGACAATGAAAATATGTTTCGCATTACTCAGACACAGATCCTTCATTGGTGAAGTAAGATAGTTCAGTCCTATTTACATTATGTTCACTGTATATTCACATTATTTCATTTAATTCAGATGAAATATAAGCAAGTAATACTAAATATTAGACCATTTAACAAATGATAAAAAGTGAAAATCATAATGCAGCTTAACAAATAAACCAAATACACCTTTAGAGTCATGTAACTCTTAATTTACAACTTTAATAAGATGTTTTTAAACCTAACACACTACAGTTAATAGGTGAGCAGTGGTTGGAAAACCATTGCCTGTTTGCTCTCACTTGTCTTCCTTTTACTTAATTGCATAATGACAGTATCCTGGGACTAGTTCCTCCTATAACTCACTGGACTACAAGCCTTCAGTAGGTTACACATCCTGCATGATCCACATTTGCATATCAGTTTTTATAAGAGGTAAATTCTGTGTCAGGAAATAGAAGGGAAGAGCATAGAGTGGGTTAGCCTCACAGTAATGGAGGACTACCATATTCCTGAAATGTACTGCACTTAGACTGTAGGTCACAACAGAAGTTCACCTCTTGCCACAGAGGTGTGTGTTCTGCACTCTGACGGGTATGTGGCTGGGTGGAGTGGCCACAGAAAGACGTTACACTGTGTAATTATAGAGGCTCCTCTTTCCTAAATAGAACACAGGGCCTGCCTTTATGAGACTGTTCTCCTATATGAAGGCCTGTCAGAAAACAGAGTAGGCCTCTGCGGGCATTGTGTGTGTGAGCTTTCGGACAAGAGAGTCTACTGTCTATAGTGACCGCGAGATGTTTCTGTGAAACTGAGGCAGAGATTTGTCCCCTTTGATAGAAACTATGAATGAGCAACTAGAAAGTCAGGCGGTGTCTTCTATTACTGTTCTTTCCCTCAAACAGTAAGACCTCATAAATGTGTCCTCTGGCTGGATGGTGAGTTGTAGGATTGTGGATCTGTGTGCAGATATAAAAAGTACCTCAGGCAAGTCAGGCATGGCCACGTCTAACAATTTACTGAAAGATTCATCATACGATCAGTATTGGAATTTGGGTCTCCAAGTGCTCCATCTTGGAAACCTTTTGCGCATTGCATAGTTATTTATACATGTTGCAGTTATAACAATACGCTTACTATAAACCACAAACACCTTTGGTTGTGTTTTCTTATGTAACTAGAGCAAGTGCTATTTTTCTTTCTCTCAGATATTGATTCTATTATTATTATTATTATTATTATTATTATTATTATTATTATTATTATTATTATAACTGCCATTTCTGCTTGTTTCATTCAAAACCACATGTCTATTGTCTTATGAGTTATGTTGTCTATTATTCTATCACTTGTTATCTCATGAAGGGACTAGCTAAATATTAGAGGAAAAGGTTGTGTAATAGAATTATTTGACTGCTGTTTGAAAATGAAAATATACATGAATTAGTTTGAATTGTACTAAACTTGTTCTTACTTGAATAGGAAGAATGATAGTGTTGCACTGTCATGAAGACATGGTATCGTGGAGGCCCTCTGTGGCATTTTAGAACACAAAAAACTGACCAGTACCAGTAGTGAGTTTTCATGTTCATGTGTGAAATTGAACTTATGAACTTTATCTACAAGCCATGTTAATGCCACCCAGGTACCAGTATCTGTATGTAATATCACCTAAGTAGCTTCATTAGCTAATGTAATTCAATGTGTAGGCTTAAGTACTAACAAAATGAAGCTATCGACATTCTTTAGCTGGGCTGTATGACCTTTTACATTCAGTCATCTAAAGGTGTGCCTCTTCATGGCAGAAAAACCCTATTTTCATCTCATCTATAGCCTATAGTAACCTACATACAATGGAGTCTGATGCCCAAGGTTTAGTCCAAATAAGTGGTGATACAGTCCTGTCCTGAGCTCTCAATAAAAAGGGCTATTTTATTCTTGCTTATTTTTGTTTTCACTTTTTTTGTCCAGTTATTCCTTTATATATTTCATTGTTCCATTTGAGATGTGTTGAGTTAAGTAATGTACCTACAGCCAAGATCATTACCATCAGGCAGGAGGTTAAGGACAAATAGACTCAAGAACAGCATCTATCCCACAGCAATAACTATACTCAAAAACAGCTGGATACAATCTCAGGTGCAATACAGGGATTGTGCAATGTTAAGATGTGAGGTTGTGTGTGCATTTGTGCTTGTATTTTTTAAAATGTGTTTTTTGCTGTTTAATCCTATTTATGCTAGTGTTTTTAAAATATAATCCTTAATATTTTTTTTAATGGATGGTGCTTGCATTTTGCTGTATATGTTACAATGATGATAGAGTATTGTACTGTATTGTATTATGATCCAAGACATGTACATTTGGATATCTTGGAATACTTGTTCAGTGAAAGCTTTGTAGCTGATGAGGATAAATGTAAAATGAACCATTATACCATTATCCAGATCTCTATATCCGTTTGTCTAATTGATAGTTGGCTTATAATGTTGTGAAAAATTCTGAAACTGATCTGGTTGTCTTCTGCCTCCCTCCCTCTTTTCTCTATTGTCCTCTGTGCTTCTGTTTGCAGCTGGCCTGCTGCTGTGGCTCAGCAGCTTGCTCCTGCTGCTGTAACTGCTGTCCCAAGATCAAACAGTCCACAGGGACCCGGTTCATGTACGCCCTCTATTTCCTGCTGGTCACCATCATCTGTGTCATCATGATGTCACCCACTGTGGAAGAGGCATTGAGACACAATGTAAGTACATAAATCACACACAATAATGTGTTGCCCCTGAAAAACACACATGTACACACTGTTGGAGGTTTGTATAGGTTTAGTTGGTAATAGTATCTGAATGGACCTGGATTATTAGTGCACTTGGCAAAGGCTCATCTTATTACTCCAGTTCCAGTTTTCTTGAAGGAATTTGTAGTCCAACATCTCAACATCCATCTTTTCATCTAAATTTTTCCAAACTCCTGCATAAGTAAGCAGAACATGTTTCTCAAGGGATGTTCCTCCCGTTTTTTGTACAGTAGGATTAGAATTTATGAACTCTGGATTTTGAGGGATTCTTCAAGGCTGAGAGCTCATAAGAGAGCAGAGGAGTAGAAGAGCTGCTACGGAAGCCTGGATGTACAAGCATGGAGCAACTGAGATAAAAGGAGGTGTTTTAAGGGCAGTGGAGCTGGAAGTAGGACAGTGGCATGAAATGTCATGGGGCGGTGTGCCGAAGATGGCCAGCATGCTTCTAGTTGCTACCTGTGTCGGAGTTGTACATAGAAAATGATAAGGAAGCAGTTGTTCCATGTGTACTGTTCAGCAGCAGTGTACTTTGTACAATAGTCTCAAATATTTGTCACTTTAAAAAAAAAAAAAGGACTACTTTACTGAATAGAGTAGTGGGGGTCAGCTCAGATGCATGACCTGCCACAACCAACATAAGCCTAAATACTGTGGCTTTTGCTTCTGTTTGGCCTAGTGCTTCAGGTCTACTCTCTATCCAGGCTTCACTCTGCAGATGTTAAGTAATCTGCATGTAAGGAGAGGGGAGTTTGAGCAGACATTTCAGTGCTGTTGATGAGCCAGAATGCTTACATGGAGCAAAAGTGAAAGAAAAGAAGAGGAAAATATTTATTCCTGCTCACATTGTCAGTACTAGCAGGAAAAATGAAAGATTTATAGCCTGAAGATTTGTTTCTGTCTACAGCAGTAGTAAATCCACAGTTGAGGAGACAGGAGTACGGGCTGCTTATTTTTTTCAACCACCAAAAGGAGAACATACTCAAGAGGCATCTAGTTCTGTGTTTTAAAAGTTAGAACTGTCATGATATTTTTTAGTGAGATACTTTTTATCATTAGAATCTATGGTTTGTGATCAGTCAAAGGAATTCTAGCTGACACTCAAGGTTACTGTGGGTATTATATTCATTGTTATCTGGATGAGTCAGAGTGTTTCGCAGGCTGCAACAAGGTTTGAGGCTTCTGTCTTGATGCATTTTGTTCTCATCGCTGCATCTGTGTTTATGGTGAGACTCTGTGAGTCTGTGAAGTGATGTGGTTGTCCCTACATACTGCATGCAGAAGACACAAGTAATCAGGAAGTAACATTTCTTTCATTGTCATCCGGGACGAGAACCTTCAGTTAAGTGTGTTGCTATGGCAATTGCTACAGGCTTCCTCAACGAAGAGTGCCATTGGAGGACTGTGATATTGTACCACCAATCTTCTTTTTACTCTGTTTTCCTCCTCTTCTGCCAGTGTCTACAGTACAATATTAAAACGGCTCCCTGCTGTGTATCTCCCTGTGAGAGGAGAACCTTGTAAAAGGCCCATTTAGGCACAAAATGGCCTCTGATAGCCCCACGCATTGCCTGCAGAGTTACACATACACACACACTGAGCACAGTGGGAAGTCCCAGCTAAGAGAGCAGTCATTGTACGTATGAGAGCACTGGTCTTTTCTCAAGAGATTTACAGCAGTCTGAAACAGCCGGCCCCTTTCCCTCTTAATCACAACACCATGGACATGCTAATATGGTCCTCAACATGAGACAAAAGCTCCAAAATGGGCTTTTTACTCTATGTACTGATCAGGTTTTGGACCCCGCTGCACACTGCCATGATGACAACTCAATCCACTTGGCATCTCACCCATAGGTATAACTTGTACGACCCAAATACACAGCTAATAATTGGTAAAAAAATAAGGATTTATTATCTAACACTAAGAATTTAAAAAGTGCTTTTTGACTGTGACGCATGCCTCTCCGGTCTCGGACATCAAACCTCAGACATATTTTAGCCTCTGTTCTGTGTCTTATTATATTCTAGGGCTATCACTTGTTGGCACTGAGCCACCGAACCACTTTCAATTTTCTGCTAAATCCTAGAGCACTGTCCTGATCTCCTTTCTGACTTCAGTTTACCTCACTTCTTTTTTGTTCAACCATCAATAGGCCAAGTCCTTCTGTCTTTCCCCCGTGCTCATGCTCAGTGCGCTTTTCCGTCTTCTCGACTTGCTGACAAAAGGCAGTTAATTTATTCATCTGTGTCTTTTGTTTGTGTACACTGACAGTTAGTTGTAAGGCCCCTCTAACAGCCTGTTGAGAGCGAGGGATGAAAGCAAGCTTCATGGAAAGAAAGAGGGGTTGTTGTCGCTGTCTGTTCTCTCTTTCTGCTCCTTCAGAGGCGTGACGCTCAGAATAGACACTATAGGGCCTTTTCTTTGAGGCTGCGTATTAGACAAACATGACTAGAGGTATTTTTTTTAACTCAGCAGTGACCTAATCATTTTTTTTGGTGTTTGCGATATTTGTCAAACAGATCCCGTTCTACAGTGAACTTTGTCTGAAGTTGAATGCGGGAGAGAACTGCAAGACTTTGGTTGGTTATTCTGCCGTGTACAAGATGTGCTTCGGCATGGCCTGCTTCTTCCTATTCTTCTCCATCTTTACCATACGAGTCAACAACAGCACAGGCTGCAGGGCGGCCGTACATAATGGGTAAGAAAGTCTTTATTAAAGACTTTAGGCATTTAATAAAAATTGTTGATGACAGATGGCAATGAGTTCTTCCTTTTGAAATATTATCTTTCGGCTTTATTTCTCCCTGGAGATCAGTTATACAGTAGAACTACAAATGATACATGCCAAAAAATACAAAAAATCCTCCACTGGGAATAAACAGAAGCAGGGAGGGGAGCAATGAAGGTTTAGACTCAGATGTTGGCCCAGGTCATAAAAATTACATAATGTAAAGTGCTGAGTGTTAAAATAAAGTTGTATTTTCATAGTCATCATTCAAGATCAACATGTAATCCATGTTAATACAAAATCAAAGACCCTGTGTAACATGGTAACAATAATCTTAATAATCTTAATAATAATAATAATAATAATAATAATAATAATAATGATAGTAATAATAATCCTAATTATTACCAAAGATATATTTAACAAAACATTTTACGTAATTACACAGTTCACTTAATGCACCACCTTTAATGTTGTCTTTGTTACGATTGTCAGGTTCTGGTTGATAAAATTTATTGTTCTGGTGGCGTGCTGCGCTGGAGGCTTCTTCCTCCCAGAGGAGGAAACCTTTCTTGAAGGTAAACACTGCTGAATGCTGTGCACTAAAACTGCAGAGCTGTGATCTTCAAAGCTTAAAATACTTTTTGTCTGTTTCTTTAACACACCCACCTCTGGTGGTAGACTACTAAACATAAAAGCTGTCATATTTACCATTGTTGATAATGAGTCATGCATGAGAGTAAGTACTACCTGTATTATCTAAATAGGTTACAATTAATGACTCCTTCCCACTAACTTCTTGAATTGATACTAATAAAATAATATTGCAGATATCAGCTCTTAATATTCATTCTCTCATTACATAAATAATTTACCTCTCTTTCTCAATGTTCAATGCTCCAGTTTGGCGCTATGTAGGAGCTCTAGGTGGTTTCTTTTTCCTGCTTATCCAACTCATGCTGTTGGTGGAGTTTGCACACAGATGGAACACAAACTGGTGAGTGCAACATTTCTTCTCTTTCACTCCTGTTTCCTGTTCCAGTAACTTACTGTCAGTCTTTTTTCAAAGCAGACACCCTGTAAGTAGAATCAAGTAGTATTACAATGCTTTTTGTTAGTTGTGAAGAACTTCAGAAGTGGGATGTGGTCTCCCTGTGGGGTTATGTGGATTAAAAAAAGTTTGGATGGAGTTAGTCATGTAGCTTTGTTTTCTGTGGGAGAAGGGGAGGCTTGGCAGCAAGCCTGGGCTGTGTAGGTTCACAGGAAGTATATGACTGTGAAGTGTGCACGGAGTTTCCCCTTTCCTTCCCACAGATACACTCACACAGACAAATCAGAGATTGTTGTAGAAGCTTTGTTTTTAGTAAAATGCTGAATATCCAGACTAAGTAAGACAGATGTGAAAGCACTTAAGTGGCCATAAACCTGTCTACAGTAATAACTCACCAAACATCAATCTCTGTTTTTCTTTGAATTTTTCTTTAGGTCAATCTCTCTTGAGTCTGTTTCTTTGCTTCTTCCCCGTTCACTTTATCTTTTGTTTCATTAAATTTTCTTTGCCCTTATTCATGTTGAGTTTTTATTTTCTGCTGTCTGTTTTCTCTCTCTCTCTTCCTCTTTCTCTTTACAGGAATTCAGGAGTCAAGTATAACCGTCTGTGGTATGCTGCTCTGGCCTTTGTGACTCTAACGTTGTTCAGTGCTGCAGTGGGGGCCTTGGTCTTCATGGGTCTGTTCTACACCCACCCTGAGGCCTGCCTGCTGAACAAGATCTTCCTGGGTATCAATGGCAGCCTTTGCTTTGTCGTGTCCCTGCTGGCCATCTCTCCCTGCATACAGAAATGTAAGAGCCTCTACGTTCAAGCACTTTTGACTGTGTAATACATTGAAAATACATGCATTTGCATATAGAAAGAGGTCATCGAAGCTTCTTGTTCCATCACAGAGAATGTCCACCATCGTATTTCAGGGTTTTGTTCATCTTTGTGTCCCTGCAGTGCAGCCCACATCAGGCCTGCTGCAGCCAGGAGTCATCAGCCTGTATGTCATGTACCTCACTTTCTCAGCCTTCTCCAGCAAACCAAAAGAAAGTGAGTATGAACCAAATCACAACTAGAAAAGCACTCAGAGAGCGCAGACCTCCGCAAAGACAGATCTACTACCCCCCCCCCCATCACGACCAAAATTTAATCATTTGTTCCTTGTGCCAGTATCAACATTGCATGAAAATTTCATGAAAATCCATTCATAACTTTTTGAGTTATCTTGCTAACAAACAAAGAAACACACAAACTCCCATTGCAAAGTGATCACAATACCTCCTGGCGGAGGTAATAATGGTCAGAGTAATTTAAAGATGACAGTCGGATCAGCAGCTCCTATTAATCACATGAAAGGTTATTGACTTATTGATGTGACTCTAAACTCCATGTAAAACTTAAGTTTTATGTGTTGAACTCTGACAATGGCCAGAAATGCATTTATTATTATTTTAATTTTACTAATAAGGATTTTACCCTAATAATATCTAATGTCATTAATCGGCTAACAGTTTTAAAATGTGATCTCTTATTTACTTTAGTTAAACTCATAAAGAGTCAAAATGATTGATGGTTTATTACTTCTAAAAAGCACTTTAGATAACTGTGTAGCTAAGTACAAAGTCTCAAGTACATTTCAGAACAAATATACTTACAAGATACTATTGTAAAGATAATGTCTATTTTAAAAATTCATATCAACACTAAATTATACATTACATTGTTATTAAGGTTGTTGGAGCATTCCACTTACTCTATATTAAACCATTGCTCTATTTTTCTTTCCATCTTTCCCACTCCACTGCTAACACTGTGCCAAAACACACAAACACACACAATGCATCTTTCACAATTTCCTTACTGCTTACAATACTCCCCTACTTCTACATTCACCCCATCCATCTTTGTCTGCACATTCTTTCTTTCTAGTGCTGGAGATAAATGGTGTGAACACAACGGTTTGTGTATTTTCCTTCAACTCTGGTTCAGAGAGCGACAAGAAGATTGTCACTGGTCTGGGAACTGCTCTCCTATTCGCCTGTGTCCTTTATTCTTGGTAAGACACACACACACACACACACACACACACACACACATATATATATGCACTTTGGTTTCTTTCCAGTGGGTGTCATCTCTGCGAATTTAGAGAATTGATAGATTATACAAAGGCTATGATCAACACCCTTTGAAAGAAGTTATGTTTTAGGAAGTGTAGTGTAAAAGAATGTACTGTGTGGCAAGACGAGTAAAAGAGAGAGGGTCGTTTTTATTGACTGTGACTCTGAGGAGGCAATGTATGATTGGCTCTGGTTGAGCTGTGAGTGTGATAGAGGAGAACTTTTGCATGTGTCCACATGTGTTTCCCATCAAGTGGAGGCATCGTGTCTCCTGTGGTCGTTCTCTGTAGAAAAGGGAATTAGACTCTTCAGCAGTTTGAAACTGCAAATTACTGGAAAAATACATAGTGACGGAATTACTACCTTTCCCTCCCTCCATCTGTCTTTCTGTCTTTTTCCTTATTTCTCCTTCCCCTCCACCCCTCCTTCTAGCTTGACGTCCACCACCAGGCGAAGCTCTGCAGCTCTTAGGGTGTGTAGGAACAGCGAGCCAGAAACTGAGGTAAACACATTAATATTCAGATCTAACTGGAACTGGGGAGTAATGAAATATGTAGACCATATACGATTACACAAAAACAGTGACCAGGCACTATCAATTTGACTGTCATTATCAAATTAAATAGATGAAAGTGTGTGTGAATGTCTGTGTGTGTATGTGTGTGTGTGTGTGTGTGTGTTTGTCCTTTCAGACTGAGTAACCTGTATGTTTTTATTTGTCTTATTCTGCAGAGAGCCCGATGCTGTTTCTGTTTTGGAGATGACACAGGTGTGGAAAGTGAAACACATCTTTCTTTCTTTCGCCTTTGTCAGTGTGTTTTCAGTTCATATGTGTACAGTATGTTCCCAGCTGTAGTGTTTGCACACAGAGGAGCTCTACTCATTGCTATTCCTCAGCTAGATTGAGGATGGTGAGAAAGTATTGGTCAGCAAACATAGATGATGTCACTGTTACTAGGAGGGTAATATGACAGTGAAGCAGGACCAGATGGTTAGTGGGATTGTGGGTAGGCTCACACTGCCCCCTGCTGGAAGTGAAACTGATGTAAGCAAACAATCATCTACAAATTACAACACATTTACTCTGCATGATTATAACAATCCATTAGCAGTTATATAATTTGCATTAATTAGTTTTGACTTCTTCACTTCTAATGACATTTTCAAACAGCTGTGGAACTGTAGCCAGTGTTGAGGAGTTTTTACATGTTATTAATGTCACTGACTTGCATCTGTCACTTTCTGTTATGCTTTTCAGATGACTATGATGAGGAGAAGACTGGTTCAGGCCAGAATGTGGTGTATGATGAGAGAGAGGGAACCATATATAGCTATGCCTACTTCCACTTTGTCTTTTTCTTGGGCTCTCTCTACGTCATGATGACCGCCACCAACTGGTTCCAGTAAGTGAAACTCATGACTTTCTGTTTTTTACCAAAAGGGTGATTCCATACTAAATCAGCAAGGCCTGCTAGGTCATATAATTTTTTAATGAAAAAAATCAGGAGAAAATTTTATTTAAATTCTTTTTACTTTGCAAGGCCATAAAGATTTACTCTTAATTTGGCTAGCAGAACTAAGAAATATACCTTCAGAGCAGGAAAAACCTTGATTTTAACAGTATATTTTCCAAGGATATTTTTAATTTCCATTAAAAAAAAGTTAGAGAAATCAAAGGTGAACTCCCTTTATTTTCCCCATAGGGAAATCCGGTCTCTACATTTACTCATGTCTGTGAAGGTTCTCATTTGCCCAGATCATCTTTTTTCTTGGTAGTTCTTTTCAGTTCAACTGGACTAGTTTAGCTCTTTTGGAAATGTTTTGCCTCTCATCCAAGAGACTTCTTCAGTTCAGAACTGAACAGAACTGAAGAAGTCAGTTGGATGAGAGATGAAACGTTTTCAAAAGAGTTAAACTAGTCCAGTTGAACCGAGAAGAACTACCAAGAAGTACATTTACCCATCCTAATATATGTACAGGGTCTAGCATTAGCACATTGCAAATATTAGGAACAGTGAGCTGTCGTTGAAGACACTCTGGGACTAACTCCAGGTCATCATCAGCACTGTGGTCAAGGGCACTTACAGGAGAATTAGCCTATATGTACCTGTTTTTAATGGCGGAACAACCAGAGGAAACCTAAGTGGTGTGAACAGAACAGGTAAACTCAACACAGAAAGGCTCTGGGCTGACTGAGTGTCGAATCCACAGCCTTCTTGCTGTGAGGAAGTGTGGTTAAAGTCACATGAACTTCACAAAAGTATTCACATGACTACTTTTTTAAGAAAATCCATGACATGATCTTGGAGGCCTAAGTGAGTTAGGATGGAATGAGCCAATACTCATGTGAAAGATGTGAATGAGATGGAAACTGTGATTTTAAGTTGAAGTGCAGGCATTATTCCTTCCTAATACATTCATTATGCAACATAATTTAGTTGTATGTGAGCTCATATGAAACCTTTTCCATGACTTGTCACAGGATAGGGAGTGAACATGGTCCAGTTTAGTCAGATGATAAATGCAGATGCTGTCAGAGATTTTCACAGGTGACATTTTGAGATGTCATGGGAGGAGAGTCACAGGTGCAATCATTTAGAAATGACTACATTCTGTTTTAGTAAGATGTTGTGCATGTAGGATAACTGAAATGACTCAAGTGTCTAAAATGATAAACGGTCTATTCTAATTGAAATTATCAGATTATTCCCAGAGAAAAGTGCGTTCTCACAGGCAGTGGCAGAAATGCAGTGTTTGTGATCCATCCTCTGAGTCTGCGCTTTCTTTTCCTACAGCTATGACGACCACAAGATTGAGAAGCTGTTGGACGGGAGCTGGTCGGTGTTCTGGATCAAAATGGTCTCGTGCTGGGTTTGTCTAATCCTCTACATGTGGACCCTTGTGGCCCCAATGGTCTGCCCAAAACGCTTTGAGGCCTAAGGACACACATCTCATATCAGGCACCTGTGATTCTTGGGATGTGGGTGTCAGGCTTCAAGCTGAGCCAAGGGACCACCACAACCCGCTTTACCTTGAAACACAACCCTACACTACCCTCAGTGTTCCAATGGAGGATTATCTGTTGCCTTTTCTTTTATATTCTAGTGTTTGTGATTCTTTGTTTTACAATGTTAAGCTGTTAATACCTTGATGGTAATTTTTTCTTATTTTTTACTACCACTGGCTCCTGGAGTTTTGTATTACTTAATCAGAGTTACAGAGCCCTGATAATATAGATTCTCTCTTTATGCCCAACTTGAAGGTGAATTTTCTAAGTACTTCATGTTTGTGCCATCTTTTAATTCTCACTTTTTCTCTCAGCCAGGCACTTCAGTCCTGCAGTTGGACTACAAGTGGTAGCGAGGTTTGGGATAAATTTTATTTCACCATATTTCATAGATGTTGCAGAAGAAAATGTATTTAAGCAAGTCTTTTCACATAATCATTTTGTGAAGGAATGATCAGTTCAATTAGATAAAACTGAATTGTTTAAAATGTCATCTCTCAGGCTTATAAGTAACCTGTATATGTTTGTGCTTTGTTATATTGCGCCCTTTTGTAGAAGTTTTCTATGCAAAGCTTTTTTCGATATTAGATACCCTGTGTTGTGAAGTGTCCGCTTAGATCACAAGGATAATTTCTCAGATTTAGTTAATGTCAGAGCTCCTTTTTGAGCCAGATCTTTTGGAAGGAAAATCCATTCCATCTGTACATTTCCTGTTTTCATTTACATACAGGGCAGTGCTCTTCAAATCAACCTGCCTTACATGAAAGTGACGTTAGTGGAAAGCCGCCTCTCTGGAAGAGCTGCAGTGACACAGATAAGGAATTTTTGCCAAAGGTAGATGCCAGAAAACAAGCAACTATTCTATCAGATATATTTTCTCTGTAACAGACTAAACTAAGTCAAAGCATTATGAATTTACATGCACATACAGACACTAAAATCAGCTGTTTTCTGTAGAGGGTCTTTGCCTTGTCTTTGTTACATTTTTAGCTTATAATGGCGGTCAGAATAAGGTAGCATGAGTGCTTTTTTTGAGTTATTCAACACTGGATGTTGAGTTTACTGCCGAATTAAAATTCACACTTCGACATTTCCGTATTCACCAGTTACTTGTGTAACTGATTTTTTTTTTATTGTATAAAAATACAATATCTATCGCACTGTCATCCTCAAGCCTCTAATTTTCTCACTCATCAAAAAGCTTGTTTTTCTGTTGTCTAATTGTTTTTCTAACATGCTTTATAGTAAATTATATGTACATTTTGGTGTCATCTGAGAAAATTGTCCTTTGTATTATGCTTTATATATCTGCAAATTTTGTCATGTGACTTATAATTCTTGGTAATACTGTATTTCTGCATTTAGTTATTGGTATGAATGTAGAAATTTAATGGTGCTCAGCAGCTTTGATGTCAAACAAGTAAATCTAAGTCAGACAGCATCCACTGTGAAGGCTGTATACTACCATAACATACAGGGACATTTTCATCAAGTAGTATATTTAAAATCCAGAGAAGTGGGTGCCAAACAGTTGGTTCACATTGTTCATACTCTTTCAATAAAACATCCATTGAACGCCATGTGGTGTTTTTATTCTTTCTTGTACTGCATACAGACAAAACCATACAGTGAACTAGAAGATAGAGGATGCATTGGTTTTGTAAAATGCTTAGGATTTTATTGGAATTATAGTAACACTATTATACTTTAATGCTGTAAATAAAATGCAGAGAAGAAAATCAAAGTGATATTGCATAAACATACACAGGACCTGCTGATGAATGAATGCATTTTACACTAAGCATGAGCTTCAGGTACACAAAAAATAAGGAGTATTATTTAAAAAATGCCCAAAAATGCTCCATTAATTGGCTCTAAACAAGACAAAGCATGTCTTTCACCAAATAAGTCCTCTTTATTCCTTCTTTTTTGTCCATCATTACTTGATATTCCCTAGTTTACTGCTGTCATCAGTGCATTTCTGCTCCTATTATCCATGTTTTCAGAAGGGCTCAGCTCTATGTCGATGGATTGCTCGCTGTGTCTCGGGTACTGAGGTCCTCGTAGTCAGCAGGAATGGTGTCTACATGAATGAAAGAAATTAAACATGAGTACACTTACAGATTATTTGGGGAAATCAGCTTCCTGTGAGACACTCACCATTACAGCGATATTTAAGATTGGACCAGATGATATTTTCCTGAGAGAAACAGAACACGCCCAGTCTTCCACCTCTCATGCTGGTGTCAATTATAACCCCTGTATCTGCAACCAGGTCGGAACCCTCATAGAAACGAGCCCTGGTTCAAACAAAGTAAAACTAGTTACAAATGTGGACTTCTACACTCATTTAGTTCAGGGGCCACATGCAGAACCAATGTGATCTCAACCAGGCCGGACCAGTAAATCAACAGCATAAAAATCTATCAATAATGAAAACTCTAAAGTTTTCTCTTTGTTTTAGTCCAAAAATGTAAAATTCAATCATGAAAATATTTACATTTAAAACCTCTCCTTTCACAGATGTGATTATTCTGAACCTGAAATTTCTACAGAAAAACAAGTTCACTTTTAACAATATTATGCCTCGACTTCTCTGCAAAACCACAAAACATTTAGTCACAGGCATAAAATTGTTAAAATTGTAGAATTTGGAGTTATTTTTAGGCTATTATGCTGTTACTTGACTGGCCATACCCACTTAAGATCAAATTGGTCTAAAATGAGTGTCAGTTTGAGTCATGCATCCCACCAACCAGATTGGAGCCTTTGGCAGGCCAGCTTTGGCCCACTGGCCATATGTTTGATATCCCTGCCTTAGAGTGTTAGTGAATGTCTATGTTTACCTGATATATCCAACCTGCGGTCTGTGCTGGAGGAACCAGCGGTAGGAAACCTTGTCCTTCCAGCCGACGTTCCTGGGGTCCTTCCACAGGAGTCGAACCTGTTCATCGGTGTGTCCCGTGTGCCAGAGGGAGTTCCTCAGATGTTCACCAGGACCTGTCTTAGACTTCACTGCCTGGTATTAAAACAAAGTAACAGTTCAAAGTGATGGCAAGTAGTGACATGACCTTTTATTCTGAGAAGAAAACACATTTCAAACACACCTTCAGCTGTATTCCCGGCTCAGCGACAGCTCTGAAAGGTGCAGCCTGCCAGTAGGTTTGCTCCGTCTGCTTCCACATCACCACATAGAAGGAGGAGGAGTCCTGGTAACCAAAGATGAAGCCAGCGTAGTCATCATCTGTGACAGTGTTCACATGGAATGTTCCCTCGAAGTCGACCCCACTGAACGCCGTATAACCTACAAATAAAAAAACACGCACAAAACACGAGATGGAGTGAAGTGTATAGTGATGTAGTGATATCACAGATGAAAACTGTGCTTTACTTGACAAATCAATACTTAATACTTATACTCCACTACATGTATGAGACAATATTGTACTTTTTTTACTCCACTTCATTTGTGTGACAGCTTTAGTTTCTTAATTTTTCAGCCTCTCTTGCACCACTTTTCCAAATGTGTTGATTTTGAATATCTGTGAAAATTCCTAAATTGAGGAAATTCACATTTTATTTTCATTTTATTTACTCATTTATGTGACAGTACACACTGAATCTGTAAACAGGCTAGAGTTATAGTTAATTGGACAAATTCCATCTCCATATTCTGATGTTAAAGGTAACCTAAAAACAGTTACATCAGAAATAAAATGTCACAACTATGAAGAAAAAATAAAAAATAAAACAACCGAAAATCTGAAGATTAACCTGTTTTTCTGACTTCATGAAAAGTTGACTTTTGAGAGACACAAGGTCCTCAAAGCGATGCTACAGATCCTACGGATTTAAGTGTAGATAGTACATAAAGTAGTAACAGTGAGCTCAACATAAAACAACCTCAACAGTAAACTGAATCCAAAAACATTATATATGATACCAAACACTGATCATTTTACTCCATAATGACTTCTTTTACTTTTCATATTTCAGATATTTTATGTCAGTACAGTTGGGGACACTTTATTTGCAGTGGAGTACTTTCACTGTGTTTTATCAGATGTTTTTGCTCATGTACAGGATCTGAATCCACCTTGTCCACCTCTACAGATAACTATTTGAAGTATGAATGTATTTGATATTTACCCACAGCGAGGCCAGGGTCAGAGTTCATGGTCTGAACTATCTCCATGCCCTGTCAGGACAGAGAAAATATCTATGCTATATTACTGGGACACATTAGTGACGATGATACCACAGATTGTATGTTTCAAAGAAAACACAGGTGTGTGTGTTGGTCACCTGGTTGAGGACCACCCAGTTGGGGTCGATTTGAGAGTCCCCTTCTGGGTCGAGCACTACGGTCTGATAGGCTCTGAAGTCCGTCAGGGTGATTTCAGCATTCTCTGGACAGTGGTCGATAATGTCAATGACATTATCTTTGTCAAAGTCTCCTTCACAAGCGTCTCCAACTCCATCATCTGAAACACAGACGCACATACAGCAGTATATGAATGAATCTGCTCCCAAACATTTCATTTCACTTATGTGGCCAAAAGACGCATGTTGTTTTAACACTGAATCAACATTCTGTTTATTGACTGATGTGAGAAAGCCAATAACAGTTAATTCTGTTAGTTCTGCCAAAGTGAATTTATTTGTTCTCCTTTATATATTTAGAATGTATATGTTATTTTACTGATCAGAGTAAATGAAAGCAATGCTGTTATGCATTTATTTGATCTCATTTTTACCTCCGCCAGGAGGTATTGTGATCACTTTGCTTTGTGTGTTTGCATGCATGTTTGTTTGTTTTTTAGCAAGATAACTCAAAAAGTTATGGACGGATTTTCATGAAATTTTCAGGAAATGTTGATACTGGCACAAGGGAGAAATGATTAAATTTTGGTGGTGATTGGGGGGACAGATCTGTCTTGGTGGAGGTCTACGCTCTCCAAGTGTTTTTCTTGTTTTATTCAATAAATATTCAAATTAAATTTAATTATTTTATTGCACACAACAAATTTGGATGCAACTCTCCATAATAACATATGATATTATATTTTAGTGTAATTTTTCAGTGAAAATCAGGTGTTTTGCTATTACTAATTTACAGTCAGAAATGAAGATCTGAGTAAATTCAAAGAATATTAGATCGCAAAAGGAAAAAACTGAAGAAAAAGTGACTTTTTTTCAATATATCACTAACTGCATGTAAACACAAGCATCTACTACTGCTCCCATTAATACAATTTAAAAGCTGGGAAGTTGCATTTTTCCGGAATCATTAAACTTATTGATAGGATTAGTGGATCAGAAGTTATTCAACACTTTAGATCAGTAGATGCTTTTGGTCGCTGGTGGCTCTTCAGGCCTTTGGAGGTTAAAGATAATATTGTAAGGTGATGTAAACATGCAATAAAAATGGCCAGCAATGTTCATTTATGTACAAATTTGCTCTTCGCATGATGTAGATTAGGTCTGCTATGAAATGAGTCATAATGGTATGTAACAATTAAAAAGAGAAAAAAGGTCAGGAAAACATTAAACATCAAAGTATTGTATAAACACCAGTGAACACACACACAGGTAGAAAAATAGAGCACTACTAACTATCTGTGTCTTTTTGATCCGTATTGGGAACTAATCTGCAGTTGTCATCTTCATCCACAATGCCGTCATTGTCATCATCATCGTCACATTCATCTCCCTAGAAAATGATGAAGTGGGGCATTCAGAGCAGGTTAATCACTGAGTTGTCAATGTTTCAGTTAAATTAGTATAAATGGCAGTGAAGGAAGAAAGAAATAGATTAAAACCAGTCCATCTTTGTCAGTGTCCAGCTGAGCGGAGTTGATGACTGTGGGACAGTTGTCTTTTGTGTTCTGGTGGCCATCACCATCACTAAGACAGAGAAGGAGCGTAGCTGAAACATTTATCACAAGTGTATGACATCAAACATGTCCTGACAGTAACTTGTACCTGTCTATGTTGTCATCACAAGTGTCTCCTACGAGGTCATCATCTGAGTCAGACTGCAGGTAGAAGAAACAAACCCTGTTGGCCAAAGATGAGGCTCTAGATTAGATAGTTTGGGTTGTTTGGTTTTGTGGTTACCTGGTTAGGGTTGACCATATCAGGACAGCTGTCACAGGCGTCTCCCACCCCGTCGTTGTCTCTGTCACTCTGGTCAGGGTTGGGGACTCGCGGGCAGTTGTCAAGGATATTTTTCAAGCCTGAAAATATGGATGTTTTATTCTTTATTCCCTACTTCATGTCTAAAAATTCTGACATCTGACAGGATAATTCAAAAGCATGAAACACCGCAGCTGCAGACACAGTCTATCAAATGCATCACCAGATGGCAGTGTTTGTTTTCGACGAAGGTGAAATATTTTCCACTGGCCTTTAGCGCCTGGCAAAGCATTACAGTGGAAAAAATGCCTTTTAGACAGGAGACAGACATGACAAAGAACTAAGCAATCCAGGCCCAGAGTTAAAGACATAACCAAATGATCCAGAGGTTGGAGCCTTGACAAAATGACTGAACAGGAGGAACAAAACATGCAACATGTGCAAGCATGCAAAAGTAAATATGTGGGCAGACGCAAAACTCAAAGTAAAATGTGGAACAAATGAGACCTGTTCTTAAAGGGTACGCTGTGGCATTTAAACATGTGAGAACAGTTTGTGGAGCAACACTTACGACTACATTTGGAAAGGTTTTAACATATAACACTCTTTTATACCTGGGTTTTAAAGGTTTTTTTTTCTTTTTTTTAATGATAATTGTGAAAAAGCCAGTGATCTAACCAGGAGAAGATGTGATTTGGGAACAGGCATAAAAAGGATGTTTTGAGGAGATTAAGCCTTGCCGGTCTGGAGAAAAAAACATGTCTAGACAGATGAGTCTAGACAGTCTGTGGTTTGGAAACCTTAAAATACACAGTAGTCTTTAAAGTGATTATCAGCCATTTGGTTTCACAATGTTCCAAAAGTATAACCTGTACTGATGTAATACAAGCAGTAATTGTGCTATTATTAGACCTCCCACAGTATTAACCATTCTTTGTCCATTAAATTGAAACCCCAACTACATATCACAGTAACAAATCTATACAATCATAATACTGTAAAGTTAATAAATTAATAAATATATTATATTCTAATTGACAGTTTAATTACTTTTTATGTTAATTTTATCCTACTATTACAGCACATGCATAATAATACTATAATTACATCTCATGAAGAACTGAAGAAGAAAAAGTTAATTATTGGCACTAACATGGTACAGAAAAATAAAAAAATTAGATCTGTTTTATTTTAGGCTTTGTAAGGAAAAAATTGTACCGGGAAAATACTGTATTTGGTGAATAGTAATTTAAATATACAAAGCAGATTATTGAACAATATCAAGAAACTACAGACAATCCTAATAACTGAAGTCAGGCCTTGACATAAATAACTGGTGGCTTTAATTCACTCTGTCGCCATGAGACCAGAGCAGCAGAGTAGGAGTCAACATGACACTATTATAAATGTTATAGTCAAACCTCAAACAGTGGAAAATGTAGAAATAGAAATGAACATTTATTTTCCCCGCCTCCAGATGTTTTTTTCAGTTATCATGATGATGAAGAAATGTAATTGCAGTTTGCTCAAATAACTGCACTCTGGCGATGATGAATTGACTTAATTAATTTACTCCATTTACTTCACACTCACCATCCCCATCCATGTCATCATCACATTCATCTCCCAACCCGTCCTGGTCTGTATCCCTCTGTGTTGGATTATCTACAGTCCTGCAGTTGTCACAAGCGTCGCCATGGAGATCCTTGTCACTGTTCCTCTGGTCCACGTTAGGAACCAGCCAGCAGTTATCCTGGGACATACAGATGGAGTTCACTGCCTAGTGTATGGTCTTAGTAAATACAGTTCATAATGACGGAGAGAGACCCCTACAGGTTCAGTTTCATAATGGAGTAGGTTACGTACATCTATGTTCATAATGCCGTCACTGTCTGCATCGTCATCACAGGCATCTCCCATCCCATCTCTGTCTGCATCCTCTTGGCCTGAGTTAGGCACAAATATACAATTGTCCTAGAAACAAAACAGAAACATAAATAGGTTTGTTTTATAATAGTAGAGAAATCAACAAAAGAGAGGGAAGAAATGTAGAAGTAAATACCTTTTCACACTTGTTGTCCCTGCACTGCAGCTTAGTGTCAGGATACGCATCAATGTCAGTGTCCTTTCCACACACGTATCCGTTGCCTGCATATCCAATGCCACACTAAAAACACCCATAAAATAACAGGACATTTACAACCAGGGGTGCTGCCAGGGATTTGGGTCTCCATTAAAAAAATACCACTTTAGGCCCCACCACTTCAATACTGCAAATCATAATAATGCATAATGCATAATAACTGCAATCATGCAAACCCTAAAAATATAACCCTGTGCAGGCATGGATTAAAAATACTTATAATAGATTTTACAGTTTTGTGCAAGATTGATGAGAAAGGTGTAAGCTGTATTTTAAATTTTAATAATATTTCTTAATGATAACAGTATTAGATGTATTTAATTGATATACAGATAGAAATAAAATACAGTTTGTCTTTGGATGGAGGTATATTTACTAGCATCAACAAGGAGTTTTGGCACCTGGACCAAATCACACCTTGAAATAAGAAAGGTGAATGTGGGGGTCAGACCCTGACACAAATTTATTCTTTTTTGCCAAAAACAAAACTAATGCAAAGAACAAATATACTTATTAGTGACTTGTGAGGCAAACATTCTTTTATGCTGATGGGTTAATTTTCATTTTAAAAAATCTACAATGCTCTACTATTTTCTAGGGTCCGTATGACAATGTTTAAGTCCAGGCTGAAAACAGCTCTGTCCAACTATGCATAGAACAACTGAAAGGGTTCTATCTGCACTCTCCTCTTTTACTTTGTTTTAATTGATTATTATTTATGTTTTATTGATTATGTTTTAATTGTAATTGTGTGCTCTTACCCTGTCTCTTTTCCAATTTTTGTAAAGCACTGTGAATTGCCCTGTGTATGAATTGTGCTATACAAATAAATCTGCCTTGCCTTGCCTTGCCTGCCAGTCACGGGCCCTTAAAACCATCATCACATTTCTCCCTCTTGCGGTGGCCCTGTTTACAATACAGACATATCTGCTTCAATATGTGAATATTTTCAGGTGGAAATTCTTACCACACAGCTAATGCTGCCGTCTCTCTCCACAACACAGTCGCCATTGGCGTCACAGGGGTTGGGTTGACCGTTGGGGCAAAGCCTGGTGCCACGACAGCCTCTCACTTGGTCACCTGTGAAGCCAGTCTTACAGTCTCCACAACGGAAGGAGCCCTGAAGAGTACAGTAAAAGAAAGGATCCAGGATCAGAACCTGTTACCCTCTGCTGTAAGTCAATAAGTGCCCCAGTGTCAGTGATCTTACTATAGTGTTGTAGCAGTGAGAGTTGGGAACACAGCCTCCATTTTCAGGTGGGCCAAGACACTCATCTATGTCATCACACACCTGGGAAATAGATTTATTTACTGTCAGTGCAGCTTCTTCTCCATTTGAAATGATTTGTTAAAGAACATAAGCAGTCCTCCTCTTAATGTACCTGTTTGTGTGACTTAGCATAAGATACTCCCACTCCATTTATCTCTGGCCCAGTGTATCCCAGAGGGCATTTCCCACAGCGAAAACCAGGAGCAGTGTTCACGCACTGCACACCAGGGAAGCATGGATTAAACTTGCACTGAAAAGATAAAAAAAAAACAAAAAAAACAGAGGAAAGTCATCAATAACTGGCGCTCCTTTTTCACAGTCAGTACAAATAGGGTTGAACAAACATATGCACATGAAGGCTGCATTCACTGTGTCAGCATTGGTGCTTATTTTGGTGAAATGGTAATGGTCCTTAACCAATCTGCATGCACAAAAGAACAATAATAAAGATGTCACATGCAGCACGCCATTGTTTTGACGTAAACATATAAGCCACTGAAGTCCAAGTTTATGGTTTGGTGAGCTGATGTGCAGTGGAAGCCAGCAAATATGTGAACAGATAATGACAAAGATGAGGATGAAGACAAAGACATCCACTGCCTACTGTTATGTAAATATGTACATATATCAAGTTTTATTGCTTACTAGTATCATGATTATTATTTTTATATTGTTTGTCTTTTGCACTATCTTTATGCATGCACATTTTTCTCACCCTTTATTCTGTTGGTACCTTGAATTTCTCTGTTGTAGGATCAATAAAGTCTAATCTAAATCTAAATCCAAATGGCACACACCAGCATAGAACTGTGACATGTCCAGAATAAAGTTATGTGAATTCACATTGGACTGTTCAGAATGAGCAAACAGCAAAATTCAAACCTGTATCTGATATATGGAAGTGACCAAAACAGGAAGTGAATTGATCAGGTTGCATGGGATTTGTGTCATTTACACACATTGTAAAAAGCCACCTGAAGCATCATCATAGTCTAAAAAACATGCACTCATACCTCGTCTACGTCGTCACAGTAGACTCCGTCTCCAGTGTAGCCATCAGGACAGGGGGCACACCGAAAACCATCTGATTCTGTACGGATACACATGTTCTGTCTGAAACAGGTGCCAGGTGGGCACTGAGACAGAGGCTGAGGAGGCAAATTAAACTGTCCTGGACTTGGACCTGGAACTGGACCTGGATGTGGACTTGGATTAGTGTTGGTTGGAGTGCCTCCGAGACCTGAGCAGGTAGTGACAGACACAAAACAAGTTGTTTAAATGTCCTTGTACTATCTGAATGAATGAGAGTGTGTGTGCAGCATACCACAGGCAAGACATTCAGCGATGGTGTTCCTCAGAAAAGAAGTCTCCTTTATCTGAACCACATAGACAGATTGATAAAAATGTGTTAGCCAGGATCAGGATTTAATTTTTCTATAGCTGTTGAAAGTCTGGGGATAAAAACCTTTATGCTAAAGTGGGTGAACTGTTTCCGTATGTGACCCGTCATTCTATTTTATGAATCCAACACACTCAGATGTTTATATGAGCACTTTATCGCCTCAGGCTCTTCTTTTTGATGCCTTATCTCCCTACAAATCTCCTGCTTTAAATGATCATAAGAAATCACCTACCTCTGTGTGCCGCTGAAGGGAATGCCAATTTTTTTGTTCTAGTGTGTAGCTGAGTGAAAGCCTTGAAATATAAGAGGTCCAGAAAAGCAGTGAGCCTTCATAGTCTGCATTCCCCTTCTTCTACAGTGATCTGCTGATTTTATTACAAAACCAGTCCCTGTATTTTCAATTTCACCCCTTAAAAAAAGGAAATTCCAGATAGTTATAAATTATCCTACAGTTTTCCATTTTTAAATTAGGTAAAGTAACTCTCCACAACAGTCACAGCAGATTTATTATTAGCCACAGTTATCCTTAAACTAGAGACAGAACATTTTCTTTGCCTTTATCTGTTGTATTTTGTGTCATATTTATACTATCTGGTTTATAAACATCCCAAATATAATCTTTGTTGGTGTTCACTGTCTATAATAGACCATACCTGCTGGTTGAGGAGCTCTTTCATCTCTGACAGCATCCTCTTCAGCTCCAGCATCGTGGCCTGGTCATGTGCTGTCCTGGCTTCCTGGATACCTGAGATAATTTACAAAATGTGTTTATAGCAAGTTTGTAGGAGTTACATGCTTGTGGCACTGATTTATTTCATAGAGACAGTATAATAGTAGAGTTGTAAAAACATTTCATTCATTTCATGCTTGTTAAATGCTCTCACCCAGCAACTGCACAGCTTCACCCTGATCAGTATTGCAGTCATGCAGAGTGGCCACATTGTCTATAGTGTCCTCTATCACCAGCTTTAAGTCTCTCAGTTCATCCTAACACAAACAGAAAAGGAATAAAATAATACATACAGATACTATAAGTCTGTGGTGTTATGTTGCACTCATACAGTTCTCAGTCACCTGTCCACTTGTCTGCAGGGTCCTAAGTGCCACCCTGTTGGGACCAGATGGTAATGACCCAAAAGCAGCCGGTAGATCGTCCAAAGTGTGCACCAGTCTGCAGTCTACATAGATGTGTAGGCGTGGGGGGCCACGCTGTAGACCACTGGCATGAAGTATCACATCATGGTCTCTGCCGTCGGCCAGGGACGGATGGTTAAAACTGGTCGTACCAAATCTGCCATCAGGCTTCTGGTATCGGAGAGTCACTAAAAATGGAAGAAAACATGAAGAAATACAGGAAAACATTACATGAAGTGTTTCGGTACTGTGGTTGTCACAGATTATGGAATGTTTCTGTGTAATAATTCACTCTTGCTTAGCTTGGCCTGCACGCTCAGCTCCAGGTACTTGGAGTTGTCTTTGGGGTTGATGACACTAAAGAGAGACGTGGGAGCTTTGTTTTGTAGGATAAATGATGCGAGCAGGAATGCCTCATCTCTTCCTTTGTTCTTCAGGCCTCCTTGAAGCAGATCTGGCAGGCAGTCTGGAGACAGCAGCAGGTCATAGACTAACAGAAGAGAGGACTGTTAAAATGGGTCACGTTCAACACAAGAGAAAATCAAGACAATGTATACAAAGAGGGTACTTTTTATTGTTGAACAGGGGTAAATGTAGCAGTAATTGTCAATTAGTGGTAAGTATGAGTTTTAAAAATGTCCAGTGGAACCAACTGAGAACACTTTTGAGTGCTACTGCTGAGTCAGAGCACCATGGAACTTTATAATGTGTGAGAATGTATGTGTGTCTGTGCACACCTGTATGACTGTGTGGAAGAGTACAGTTACTTTTGTGTCCTGCTGTGTTTATAGAGTGGTGGACTGCAGTTTCAGAAAAGACCAGTAAACTCTTTCCATTGGAACAAAGCCACTGCCTCATGGTGTGTGCACACATGTGGCACGCATATACATACAGTGACATATGCACAATGCTGTTAGCCAAATTCAACAATAACACAAAGTGACTGGTATTTAAATGGAAACATTTGTGTGTAGATTCCAGCCAAATGAAGGCTCTGCACAAGCACACTCTCAAATGACAGTTTGTGTTGTTGTAGCATCTGACATAATGTAGGTCAAAGTGTATTGCTTTAGAAGCCTCAAAAACATACCTTAATGCCAATTAAATCAACAGAACTACCATTGTTATTTGTGGTTTGGTGCTGATTATAAGTTGTAAGACTAGACAACACACAGTTAGACATAAATACATAGAGAAGACTCAACTGAAATTGATACATTTATTAGTGACAGTGATAATGTACAGGAAAGTACTCCACCACAGAAACACACTGTATAATATTTACCAGATGCATTGATATTAAAGAGTCAGTACTTACTAACGCCCTGAGCTGTGACGGTGAGCGTCAGCTGCTGCAGGACCAGAGACAGAGCCGCCACTCTGGCCCACACACCCATCATCACAGCCTCACACCTCAAACACAGCTCCTGAGTTCGGAAAGTTAGAGTAAATTTTCCAGTGGATCAATAAGGGTTACACAGATGAAGGCTGTCCCGTTAAATCATGGATGAACTGAACATCCAGATGCTGAAGCAAAATTCCAGCAGAGGTAAGATGAATTTGTGGCCACAGCACAGCTTTTAAAGCAAATGGGAGTGTCCTAGTGCGCTACTGCTGTGAAAGTGGCACAGTGTCCTATTCAGTCATCTGGGGGAGTGTCCCCATGCTACTGTGGGTTGATGACATGATGAATCGATCCCAAGATGAATATTGTGAGTCAAAGCTGGAGTACAACTTTATTTTATGGAAGCATCATAAACACTTACTGTGTATACTATATGAGTATTTTGATTCATTTAATTCCTGACTTTACTTACTGTCAAGATACATCTTTTAAGAAATAAACCAAAGTGTTTACTACCTATTGGGAATTTCACATATAATAGTATAAAAGTGTCTCAGCCTCTGTACAGTGAGCCAGGTCTTAAAAATGTCTGAAATCTGTTCTCTCAGGAGAGGGGAAATCTGTTTCCAGCTGGCCATTGTTTTCCACAAACACCAGGAACCTGTGTTGTAGATACACATCTGATCTACCGGCTGAATGCACAACAATACCCCAGATGTTTTTGATTCAGTTTTAATTTAATTTACATTGTTTAATCTAACATGGCTTTGTGGGTCTTCTCTTAATGTCATCTGTTGCAGAATGTGGGGAGTGAATGAGAGAGGACGCCAGACCTGGGATTGTTTTTAACCCTGGAAACATTTCATGCTAGATGTCTGGTAGTCGTCTTAAAGGTTTTCCTTCAAGTCTTGAGTACATTTCAGTTTTGTGCAGCTGTCCAAGCCAAAAGGAGACATTTACCATCCCTCAGTGCATTATCACCACGTATCCGTCTGTGTCTGGCTGTCTGGTCCAAACTGGACCAAACACCTGGAAGCCTTGATAGTCTGACTATCAGCCCCTGAACAGATGTTAAGGTTCTGCAGCTGAAAACATAAACAATACCACAAAAATACATTACCATTTTATATGTCGCCTGAAAAAGTTGTTATTCACTAATATGTCTAACAATAAAATGCTTACGTTTTTTTGCAAATTAACAAGCTGATAATTTTTATGAGCTCATGGGAAGATGACCTATGTACAGATACATGGTTTTCAGAGGCCAGAGACACAACAAACATATGATTAGATTATAGAATATGATGCATTGCTGTAGATCAAACTAACAACAGTAGCCTATATAAAGGAGTTGAAATTAAATGAGCTCCATCTAAAATATTTACAGCAGTACAATGTTCAGCACTGTGCAAAAGTCTTAGGCCACCTTCAGCTTTGTTGTGTTTGCAGTGTTGTAATAAAGCACCTGTTTTTTATCTGTTTTTCTCAGATATGACAAGATAATACTGGAAATACATGCACACACTGTCATTATTGCACAATGACTACTTCTACACTTCATACTTCAGGTACATTTAGCTGAATTTTGACTGTAAAACCTTCACTTATGTGGAAGTGTGTGCTACTTGTACCTGGTTCTGGCTCTTGTCCTGGTCCTGCTCTTGCTCCTGGCCATGGTCATGGTTCTGGCCCTGATTCTAGCTCTAGTTCTGGCACTTGTCCTGGTTCTTGTCTTAGTCCTTGCCCTGGTCCTGGTCTTGCTCCTTACCCTAGTCCTGCTCCTGGTTCGCATCTTTGTCTCAGTTGTAGTTCTGGTCCTGACTCTGGTCCTGGTCTAAGACCTGATTCTGGTTCTTTCCCTGGTCCTGCTCTTAGACCTGGTCCTTGACCTGGTCTTAGTCCTGGATCTGGTCTGTTCCCGCTCCTGGTTCTAGTTCTAGTCCTGGTCCTGGTTCTAGTGCTGGACCTGGTCATAGTCTTGGTCCTAGTTCTTGACCTGGTCTTAGTCCTGCTCCTGGTTCCAGTTCTAGATCTGGTCCTAGTCCTAATCCTAGGTTTAGACCTGGTCCTAGTCCTGGTCCTAGTTCTAGTCCTAGTCCTAGTCCTGGTCGTGGGTATGACAGGTATGTCATGACGTCAGCAGCCCCTTCCTTGAATCCAACATGGCGGCTGCCATGGAGCTGAGATGCTGGGGAGGAGACTGGGGTCTGCCTTCTGTCCACACGGAGTCCCTCATAGTTCTGGTAAGACACTCTCCTGTTCGACAAAACCCGGACTTTACATTCTGTCCTTCTTTTTCTTTAGACGACAGGTTTCTTGCTCTGCGGTTTCTCTGCGTATCTTTGGTTAGCTTCATGCTAACTGACCCACTGCAGTCAGTTTGTTTGCACCGGACGTCGTGACAGAAAATAACATTATCTGTAAAATAATTCAGCTTCATGTCTGCCGAGCATCGCTGTCCTAAATTTTGGTCTTAAATCCGTGTGTCGGCGTGTGTCATAGTCGCAGCTACCAAACATACTCCTTCAAGGTCAGCTTGTTTAGAGTCCGTTATAGATTGTTTTAGTTTTTTTTCCTGTTTCATTGGACAGACTGAACCTGGGGTGTAGCAGGCGTGGTAATAAATACAATGTCAGAGTTTGTTTGGTGAATTCTTTGCAGGATGTTTATCATGCTGTTTTACTGTCAGTGTTCATGCAGTTGCCACTCTTGCCACAGGGTGACACTTGGGTTCATTTTCTCTCAGTATGACAGATGTTCCTATCTAAAACCTAGACTCTTTTTATATTAAATTAGGGAATTAAAAAGAACTGATATGAGTGAAAGAACATGTCTTTCGTACTTTAGGCAGTGTAAAATCAGTATTGCTTCTTGTATCAGATCTTCACATCTGTGATTTGAAGTGATGGAGAATTTCTTCTAATCCATCTACAGGCTTTGAAGTTGAATGCAGATGCTGTTATCTTTTTTTGTAAAATCTGTCCTGATTGAATTGTTTTTTTCTTCTAAAGGCATATTCCAAGTTTTCAGGAGCACAAGTTACAGTTTCTCCCATAGACTGGACCTGGAAAACTCTTACAGGTGAGCTTCAGCGTTCAGTTTTTAAGATTTTGGTTGGGAATCTACAGTGATTACTGGAATAGGCATAGGTCCTTATTTCTAACGTGAAATATGCCAAAAATATTTGCACAGTATTGAAATGTACACACAAAATGAAAAAAAAAAAAAAAAAAATCAGAACTAAACAGTCAGTATTTAGTGTGACCTCCATGTGGATTGAGGTTTTCTTAAACGATCTTGTGTTTTATTACACATGCATTTCTCAGTCTTTGTAGTAATATATACCCAAGTGGAACATATAGTAAATATGTAAACATAATTAAAAACAGAAATGCATTTCACATATTTTTTTTAGTTTGTGTGTATTTCAATACTGCACACATATTTCTTGATAGATATAAAGACACATGGCTGTTACAACCCTACAACAACAACAAAGCAAAAGGTTGTTGCACAAGACTTTTGCACAGCACTATATAAATATTTTGTTGAATGAGTTTTTAATACAAGTATAGGCATATTAAAATAAATGAATATATTTAATACTAATGAAAATAATATTTATGTTTTGTTGCATTCAATTTTTTTGTAAAGTTGTGAATAAAACTGAGAAACGTAATGCTAAACTATGATATTTTTTCATGTTAGATATATTAGGCAGTTGCATTCACTCATAAATTTGCATTATAATCTATCTTTGTAAATCCTATAGCAACAGTCCCAGAGTTGGTTTGTGGAGAAGCTGCAGTTAAAGATCCCAATCAGATTCTCAACTTCCTGAGAAAACAGGTGAGAGTGAATGCTCAGTCTTTCCCCCTCATGCATTACATCCCTTTTCTCAAACCCATTAGATGGAGTTTAAAATTTATGATGTTTTTTCAGAGGTTTAATGCCGACTATGAGCTCACAGCAAGACAAGGTGCCGACACAATGGCATACATTGCTTTGCTTGAAGAGAAGTTACGACCAGCTTTGGTAAAACACTCTCATTTGCTTGTTTTTGGAAAAATACTAACATGTGAGTACTCTTCATGTTTAAAGTAATGTTCTCTGTGTCACAGTTGCATACCTTCTGGGTAGATGCAGAAAACTATGCCAATTTGACACGACCGTGGTTTGCTTCGCGTTCACCATTTCCACTCAACTTCGTAGTCCCGAGTCGCCATGCCAACAACGCCCTCTCCAGGATCCTGCTGACAAAAGGAGAGTCGCCACTACACAGAATCACTGAAGTTGAGGGAAAGGTAGATATTTGTGAAAACAAATGATGAAAAGGGCATACTATACTGCATTTCCATGGCAAAGAATTCCAAAACATTCAATATGCTCTTATTTGCATTTGCATATATGCATTTTAATAAAGATCCACCATCAGAGCTTTGTAGGAAGATCGGTTCAATAGTAAACAAAAGAGCAGAGTTAACAAAACAATTGATAGTTGGTTCGACTCAGTTATTTGGGAGCAAATCACTGTTATTATCACCTGGTTCTATTTAAACAAGGCGACTATAAGCACTGTAAATAGATGTCGCTTTTGATCATCCTTGAAATTTGAGGTGCAATGTGTTTTTTGGGGAATATTAGACATTAGGAGTAGCCCTCTACTGAAACTTTTACTTAGGAAGTACAACCGCCAACCCCCATCAAATTTAATAAATATTGAAGTGTGTCTTCTATTCAAAGTTGCATGTTAGTATGTTAGTTATTTTCTTTTTAATTGTGATAGTTTGTAAGTGTCTGTTCATTAGTTATAAATTGTTCTCTCTCTTTGTGTCAGATCTACAGTGATGCTAAAGAGTGCCTTAATCTCCTCTCCTACAGACTGGGAACAGCAAACTATTTCTTTGGCAACTCGTAAGTTCTTATAAGTTTGCTGACATAACTAGTTGCTCATATATACAATGCCACTGAATAAAAAAACTGACTGACTTGTTGAAAACTTGTTTAAAAAACATTGATTTGAGAAGTTTATAGGAACTCGGCACCATACATAACATGATTACCACAGAAAAAGAATAAATAATACATCTCTTACAAATATTGTTTGAAGATTTTAGTTATATAAAAAAATGGTAACTTGGTTTTGAGATATCCAGTTCATTACATTTGAGTGGTAGAGAAGGGGTCATTTAAAGCATGTATGAAAATCTGACTTTGCTTGTGCTTTTATGTATCCATGACTACAGGCCAACCAGTCTGGATGCCTTTGTGTTCGGTTTTGTGGCTCCTCTCCATAAAGCCAGTCTTCCCAGCAGCCCTCTGCAGAGCCACCTCAGTCAGCTTGACAACCTCACACGTTTCTGTGACAACATCCTGGCACTTTACTTCAGCTCCAACCACCCATGTAAGAAATGACCACTCCTTTTAACATTTAGCTTGCATGATCTAATCACAGACTTGCATGGGAAATGTTACGCAAAGCAACGTCATGAACTTGTTTCTCGTCGTGTCTTCCAATGTACAGTCACGGAAAAAATTACTAGACCATCAAAAGTAATCAAAAACGATGGTTATGCAATCAAGTACTAACTCCTGTGTGTATCATGTGACTAAACCAGACAGAAAAGAAAACATGGAATGCCTAAAGTTTATTTATAACTTATAATTTTGGTTATTATTAAGAAAACCATGGACAAATGCTAGATATCAGCTCTTAAATTAAACTCTTAGGAGCTATTTTTGTTGTTATCATTATATTTGTCCAAACAAATATAGCTTTAGTTGGACCAGGCATTAAAGTGAACAAGAAATTGAAGAAAGCAAGGGTGGTCTAATAATTTTTTCTGTGACGTATGCTTGGTCTTTGTTTCTGCATTAATGTGGGTGCTTTATGGCCTAAGTCTGCTCCTGTTGCCCTGATTCTCAGCTCTCTCCATCTTCTTCTTCTTCTGTCGGTGTCTGCTTCATCTTTCTCCAGGTCCTCCACCTCCTCTTCAGGAAAAAAAGGATGCCAACCTCCAGAAACTAACTCAGCTTGTAAATAAAGAGTCCAACTTAATAGAGAAGGTGCTTCTGCTTTGCTTTTCTCTTGTTTGCATGGGTTCACATTTGCACTTGGCAGGTACAGCTGTACTTTTTCCTGGATATATGCTGAACATCTAATCTGTGGAATCATCTAAATCTGTACTTTTTTTTTGCTGCAGATGGACGATAACCTTCGCAGCAGCAGCCCTCAGCACAAACCACACAGACCAGAACCCAAACCCAGTCTGGCTAGTGAGAAAAACTCCACACCTGCATAATCTCCAGATATTCAAACAAGAAAAAACTGTCAACGAAAGGTGCAAATCTTAATCCCACTCAAGTCAGTAAAACAAAAATCATCAGATTTATCTTGAAGGGAAAATAACTTTATTAATGAAAGTATGACTATATAATTATAGGAGATAATATAGTCATGTAACGTTTAATTAAAAGTCTATGTCAAAATAATGATGATAGATTTTAAAGATGTTAGTATAAAGATGGAAAAGTGCATGTGTGAGCTTGTCGAATAAGTTGAGTGCATGTATGTGGTTAAAGATGGAATGCTATGAAGTGGTGCACGTTGAGAAGGACACGGAAAGTTAAAATGAAAGCCAAAGGAAATGAAAAGTCCAGCAGTGAAAATAAGTGGCACCTCTGCGTCGAGCCCATGTTCATTTTCTTTCAACTTTTATCTCATTGTACGTTTCTCAACAAATTCCATGGTATTTTTTGTTTTTATGTAGAGCTCAGTGTCACTACATTAGAAGCACCATGAACACAGACCTGAGTTAAAGACACCTTCATCCTTAAAGGAAAACAGTGTTTAAGTGTGAGAGTATCACTGCGATTATCTCTGTAATTAAATCTGTATCTAGCACTGTTTCAGATCCTTTGTTACCATTCTGAACACTAATCTTTCCTAACATCACTGTAAATATTTCCTGTAAATTCTAGTAACACTTGGATTAGTATAATGTACAGTATGGATGCACTAAAGGCTGTAGGAGAACTAGTAATTTTATTTTTGCTCTTCTGCTTTGTAAAGCTTGTATAGTTGTAAATAGCTTTATGACTATAATTAATGCAATCACTCTACAGATGGTTTTATTAAATAGGGTTGAATAGTTCACAATCATTGCTAGACAATAGAATTAAAGAAAGGGCCTTATATGTTAAACATTAATGCAGAATATTTGGGATTCATTTGTGTGTGAGATATTTTTCAAGGAGTATCAGAAAAACATCTCTTCAGCCTTTTTCTGTGTTGTGTAACCTCTGTGACATCGATCCACTCACTTCTGTTTTTGCCTGTTTCTATTTTCGTTGTTTGCTGTGCCTGTTTAATACTGACCTTGTCTAAACCCAGGTGTCCCTTTGAATTGCTGCTTTTTTTGTGTGTGTAACTTTCACAGTCTGAATGAACCAGGACTGTGAAAGAAAATGTCCACTCTTCATCTTCACTGACCTTTTCCTGAACATCCTCACTACTCAAAATTACCGGACCATCATTGTGACTCTTTCCTGTGTGAAGTGCTAATACTTCTAAAGAGAAAAATTATTACATTCCCTTTAAAGCACCATCAGAGCGTGTGTCATCAGTGAAATGAGACAACAAACAGGCTGGTGAGGACCATCGGGTTGTGGTGTGCCTTCATGAACGCTAATGTCTTTGTTTGTACCATTAACAAAATGCTAATAATGTCCTTTATAATTTTGATATTTCCTTACAAATTATATCTGTCATTGCTGTTACTGTTCATACTGTGGATGGTTGGTGACAACTATCTTTTACCATTGCAATAAATAATTCAACTATGCCTCTTGTCATTTTTCAAAAATATATTTATATAAGCCATTGAGGAATTAACTGAGATATAACATTCTGACCACAGACAGGAGGAGTTGCAATAATATTGATTACCTCCGCCAAGGAGGTTATGTTTTTGCCAGGGTTTGTTTGTCTGTTTGTTTGTCTGTCCGTTAGTGTGCAACATAACTCAAAAAGTTATGGACAGATTTGGATGAAATTTTCAGGGTTTGTTGGAAATGGGATAAGGAAGAAATGATTAAATTTTGGTGGTGATCGGGGGTGGGGGGGCCCACGGGGGGGGGGCCACTGATCAGCCTTGGCGGAGGTCTGCACTCTCCGAGTGCTTCTAGTTATTTTATGACAATGGCACCTTTCAGTGGTTTGGATATATATATATGTATATTAGGCAGTAAGTGAACATTTAGTCCTTGAAGTTGATGTGTTGGAAGCAAAAAAAGAAAAGATTAATGTAAGGAACTGAGTGACTTTGACCAGGTTTATGTTGTAACGGTGATGACTGGGTCAGAGTATCTCCACAAATGCAGGTCCTGTTGGGTGTTCCTGGTCTGCAGTGGTTAGTACTAACCAATACTGGACTAAAGAAGAACATCCCGATCTCAGGACCATTGATCATCTGTGGTTGGTGTAGGACAAATAAATCTGATCCATGAAAGGTCCACCTCTCTAGTTCCAGGACTTCATGGATCTGCTGCTAACATCTTGGTCCAGATACCACAGCACACCTTCAGAGGTCTGGTGGAGTCTAGGCCTCAGGTCAGATGCCATAGAATACCCACATCATGGGTATTCAAATCCAGTCCTTGAGGGCCAGTATCCTGCATGTTTTAGATGTTTCCCTCTTCCATCACACCTGGAAGCCATTACATCATTACCAGGCTTCTGCAGAGCTTGACGATGAGCTGATCGTTAATTGAATTAGGTGTGCTGGAAGAAGTACAGGGTGGGGAAGCAAAATTTACAATGAACATTTAGTAGTTTTTTTCTCAGCAGGCACTATGTCAATTGTTTTGAAACCAAACATATATTGATGTCATAATCATACCTAACACTATTATCCATACCTTTTCAGAAACTTTTGCCCATATGAGTAATCAGGAAAGCAAACATCAAAGAGTGTGTGATTTGTTGAATGCACTCGTTACACCAAAGGAGATTTCCAAAATAGTTGGGGTGTCCATAAAGACTGTTTATAATGTAAAGAAGAGAATGACTATGAGCAAAACTATTACGAGAAAGTCTGGAAGATACTATTAAAGAAGAATGGGAGAAGTTGTCACCCGAATATTTGAGGAACACTTGCGCAAGTTTCAGGAAGCGTGTGAAGGCAGTTATTGAGAAAGGAGGACACAGAATAAAAACATTTTCTATTATGTAAATTTTCTTGTGGCAAATAAATTCTCATGACTTTCAATAAACTAATTGGTCATACACTGTCTTTCAATCCCTGCCTCAAAATATTGTAAATTTTGCTTCCCCACCCTGTAACTACCTAGAACATGCAGAATACTGGCCCTCGAGGACTGGATTTGAATACCCCTGCCATAGATGCTCAACTGGTTGAGATCTTGTTGTTGTTCTTTAGATACTTTTGGTAGGTATTACACACTTTACTCTGGGAATGAACAACAAGATGTGGAGATGCTCTGACCCAATGATTTGACCACCACAATCTCACCCTTGTTAAAGTTACTCATATCCCTACTCTTACCTATTTTTGCTGTTTCTATTAATATTCACTAGCTGCCTAATATACCCCACCCACTGTGATGACAATCAAAATGAACCCCACTTTGGCATTGGTCATAATACTATGGTAAATAGGTGTATATTAAAGTGTTATTAAAGAGTTAAAAGCCTCCTATTTTCATTTAGTGCAGTGCAGCGAGGGGTGTTACTGGAGTGATTTGTTTTTCCAGTAATTATTACAGATAGTTTCATCCTTTCCCATAACGCCTGCCTCTCTGATTGTGTTTTAGGATACGAAGATGTTGGGAGAACAGAGAGTTCTTTGTTTAGTTTTGGCCTCAGACATGGAAAAGCAATGAAACTGAGAGGAAAAGATGCATAGTTGTCATTAGATATTGTCCAGGTCATCTGGCGTGTGACACACTCCTGCTGAGGCTTCTCCTGGTTGATTACTCAGAGTAGTACATGCAGAAACACAGATTAAACAAAACATGTGTCTGCAGTCAAGTAGGATTTGTATTTGTTCATATTTAACAACACCATTATCTCACTTGTAGTTGCGAAAAGTATCTATGTTGCTTAGTTTTGACTGAATTATTCTTATGACCCTTTCAGTTATGAGAATGAATTCAGTTTTGATTTGACCAATTTAGTGTACTTTTACTTTCTGTTGATCGAAAAAGGAAGCTCTCCTAAATTCAGATACAATAATGGATTGCTGTTCCTGGAATTAATCTGTTCTGTTAGCATCATGAACCATCCCACAGCTGAAGAAAGTCAGAGTCAACCCACGCTCAGTTTACCATCCTGCAGATCATGTGGAAACCAGGACCTTTCCCCAGATCATCTGCACATGTTTGCCCCACAATCCTCTTCTTCCTCTCCCTCCCTTTCTCTTTCCTCATAAACAGGGAAAGGTGTCAGAGATGAGGAGAAAAAGTACTAGTGCTTGGAAATGTGTGACATAATAGGTGGGAAATGACAGAAATGCCATGTCCTCTGGAAAACCATGTAACTGTGACAGGAGGGTGTGTAGCTAAGAAAATCTACAGCAGCCAAGATGAACAGAAAATCTGTTTTTACTGGAATGGTGTCAATCTGGCCAGATTGAAATGTGTGCGCTATGATTTAGAGAAAATGTAATGTACAAAAGAGAACTGGTGTACTGTGTGGTGATTTTTAGGAAAAATAAAAAATAATTTAAAAAAAATAATAATATGGCCTTAATTTAATATCAGGGCTGGTTTAGTGTAGCATAGTTGTTATAGAATGTGTTAAAATCTGCATCTAGAGAGTATAAGTGATGTCAGACCTCAGGTCATTATTTCCCTAATGTTGTCATGGTCTTCATCTTCAGGTGCAAACAGTTATTGGAAAAGCATTTGAGTTGCCAAATAAAATGTGTACTGATGGAGTACTGAGGCCCTCTGGTGGTAACAGTACTTTTAAAAATGACACCATACAAACAGACTTATTGTGCAAATGAAAATGTCATTCATTCATTGTGTTCATTCAGCAAAAACATGAAACTCAGTTCACACGACAGGAAAAGAAAACAGTTCATCTGCATTTACTGTAGTTCACATCCATAACAAAATATAGAACGGAATAAATCTGTTTACAAAGGGTTATTTACACAAATTCACATTATGAAACACAGTTTAAAAAGTGCTGTAGTGTGGTGTGTGAAACTATAAATTAATTGCGTAAAGTTTGGGTTCACAGAAGACGTTTGCCAAATGATACAGTTTATATTTGAGGATTAAATACAGAAACAATAAATCACAGAATGATTATAAAATAGTACAAAGTTTGTCACATTAGTGTATTAATTATTATAAAATACTCCACAATATCTCACTTTTGCAAAAAAACAAGAAAAACAAAATGAAGGCAGTCAATCTCAATCCTGTTATAATGACACAAATCATTCAATTGCAATTCCCCTGTTTTTAAAATTTACAAGATATTTTTTACTTCTGACTCTTTTTTTCTGACTATTTCTGAATTAATGTTAAACTGAAGACTTTTTAACGGAACACTACACTGATCAAGTTTCACTAAAAACACAAACCCTTCAATGAGGCCCTCTTTAGAAGAACAGGAACTGATCACATCATCTGCTTTTTGTAGATTTTGGGTCCTCTCTGATCTAAATGAAGAACTCAACAGTGGTCATTTTACATCTTATACAAACAGCAGATTCTAATGAACAAAAGTCCAATATGAGCTGTAAACACTTCACTATGTAAGGCAGCTGAAGAGGAGCTAGCTGTCCTTCGTGAACTCTGGCATCTCCTGCACCATGCAGACCTCCAAACTGCCCGGCATCTCCAGAGCCAGAGCCGGATGACAGGGCTGGGTGAAGCGCTGGTTGAAGGTACCTAACAACTGACCGCTCTGGGCGTTGTAGAAAGACAGACGACTGAGCTGGTAATCCAGGAGAACCCCCACCCGTTCAGGTACCTCGATCACAAACAAACTGGACTGAGCTTCACCGTGGAGCAGCTGATACCTACAACTGAAAACACAGAGGATTTAGATCAAAACCATCAAAGGATGTTTCTTATAAACACTGAGACTCATATGTACATACCCTGAAGGTGCAGGGACACACTGCAGACACCACGACAGGCTGCTTTCACCCAGTGGTCTGTCTCTGGCTGTGCTGTAAGACACACCGAGTCTGTACGCTGTGCTCCCTGAGACAATGGTTTCCCAGTAATACTGTCCATTGACCGGCAACAGCTCACCCAGAATGGATGGACATCTGAAAAAACACATAGGCTGAGGTCCAGCTCCTCTCAAAGCTTTAATCTGTGGGCTTTGTGGATGTAGGTTGATTTATTTTGTATACATATTTTGCTGATTACGACATAGTCGAACTAGTACTACAGGAAAAACAGAGGACGAACATCACAATTATCTTTAAGACAAAGCACTGTCCCTTTAATCCTTCAAGTCCTAAATAGTCCAAACAAAAATATCCACTAAAATATTAATAACTTTTGAGCCACTAATCCTGTCAGTATGTAAATAATTCAGATAAAATACAGTTTTTCCCATTTCTAGTGTCATCAGATTTAACCCATTTGGACATTCAGAGGCTCTGTAGTGAATATGAAAACAGTCATTTTCTTTAACATTGATTCACCAGTAAAACCCATGTAGTTTGATAAATGTCAGTGTTTGCTGAAACAATGATATAATTTGCAGGATAAAAAAACATTTTCTTTAGTTTTCTCTGTTTTAACCCATAAAGACCCAAACATCCACTGGCAACCAAAAGCATCTACTGATGTAAACTGATCAATAACTGTTTATCCACTAATCCTACCAATACATGTACACGATTGGTGTAAAATGCAGTTTGTCATCTTTTCATGGTCATCAGATATGACCCATTTGTTTCAACACTTTTCACTTTCATAGATGTCACTGCTAAGATACTGAACTCTGACTTACGAGAACAGGAAATCTATTGTTCAACAGTTCAACCTTTGACATTAACAATAATATATTGTGAGGTCATGTAGGTGATGTTTGAACAAGAAGAATTAAACTATTATCCAGGTAGTCTTCTAGCATGGCTGGAGGGGATTATTAATGGTCTCATCAGGGTCTGAGGGATGTTAAACTTACGGTTTATCCGTGGTTGGTGTGTTTTCATATGTGTCCTGGTGATAGTGCAGGGTGGTCTGGTCCACTGACAGCTCTAAAGCAGGATGAGCCGAGGCTTTCAGCAGATGAAACCTCGTTCCTTAAAACAGGAACAGTAAGGCAAGGCAGGTCTATTTATATAGCACATTTCATGGCCAAGACAATTCAAAGTGCTTTACATAAAACATAAAAGCATTACAGCAGGGGGCAGGGGAGGTAATAAAAAGTATAGGCATTAAAAATAAATAAATAAACAGATAAACAGATAAAACAGATATAACAGATAAAAACTTTAAGCTTAAAAGAAACAGTGTAGATCTGAACTTCTGAATAAGAACTCTATTCAAATACAGCTGAGAACAGGTGGGTGTTTAACCTGGATTTAAAGTATAGAAAAATATTGTAAACAAACACATGAATTTATGTATTCAAATATATTTTTAGTTTTCACCTTTTGTGGAAATGAGTGCAGCTTCGCTCTGCTCACTGGCTCCAGCTTCATTCACAGCTTTAATGTAGAACAGATAGTTCTCATTTGGCTGGAGGAGAACTCTCTGTTCCAGGGTTTTGATACCTGAGATAGATCTGACAGAAATGTAGGCACCCAAACATTCAGAACATGACATTTGAAATGGAAGATACAGATGACTAATTAACCCTGTACTTTAATGTCATTCATTTCAGCTTTTAACCAAAGTACTGTAACTTATGTTGTAACTGGGAAATTAAGCTGAAAAGTTCTAGAAATATACACTGAACCAGGCATTATAAATTTTACAACAGTCTCCAACATGGATTACTGTCCAACATTAAACAAAAGTCTTTTAGTAGAATTCTAATTAAGATTAGTATGTTTTGACTTTTGAGAACTGCCACTAAAACAGTCACAAGTACACAGATCACAAACAAGTCAGAAATTAAACAAAATGCGAAAAATGTAATTGGTTTTAAAAGAAAAACATATTTTCAGCTGTAACTCCTTCATAATCAGATAATTTTTTCTCAGTAACTCTCATTGAAATACATTTTCAATAATTATAAATGATTACAATTATATTCATTTTGTAATTTATTCACGCAACTAATCACTGTTCAATATACAGTATACAAACATATAGACATACATTTACTGAATAACCTTTAAAGTTGTGAGTAAACTGTGATGGTCAAATCACTGGGTCAGAGCATCTCCAGATGTTGTTCATTCCCAGAGTAAAGTGATTAGAACCCACCAAAAGTATCTACAACAACAACCAGTCGAGCATACGTGGAATCAGAACATTATTACCACCTGTCTCATTTTGAGGTTTTGTACATACGTCACATGATCACGTGGTTTTCTGTTTACGACGCCATATTGGTAGGCAAGCTTTCCTTGGATCGTACAACGTGTTAAACGATGGACCTGCTAAACTCCTGTGTGCTGTTTATTACTTAGCTTTCACCAAGGATAAAAGTTCGGCATACAGACCGCTCGGTTCCATTGGTGGCAGCAGTGGTTCTGTTCTGCTGACCACTGTTTATAGTTACAGCCGCGGTCAGCGTAGCTTCTCAGTATAGTTAGCCTGCGTGCCTGTTGCGCTAAGCGGCGTGGGAAAAAAAGAATTGTCATCATGTGGTACGGTGATGAAGACCCCTTTAAACCTACCAGGAGGGCTTCCCCCGACCTATCACCCTATAGAGAGAGAGTGATTGTGGATCTACCTGCTCCCTTTGCCGGCGATGGCAGCCAGAGTTTCCTCAGCTGGAAGTGGCAGTCGGAGCTACAGCGGGCGACACAGGTGAGTTCAGCTGGAGCTGGTGAGAATACTCCCCACCCGTCTGTGCAAGTCTGCTTTTCTACTATGGGACAGCCTTCCCCATGCGGTCAAGTCAAATTATGCGGCCGTGAAAGAGAAGATGGGATCGGCTTATGGACAGAGACAGTTAATGGACCGTTTTAGAGCTAACATATCGGCTCGTTCACGAGTTCCGGGGCAGAGCCTGGAGGTGTACGCGGCTGATGTGAGCCGGCTGGGAGCTGGTACTAGTGTTTTTGCCTCCGAGTTGCGCGCATCACTGTTGTTAGTAAACACTGAAACTCATCTATGGTGCCTTTATTACAAGCAGACATACTCGCAAATAACAAAACACGCAAACACGAGTCCAAAGAAAAACACGATATAAAGCAACAGTTCTGACTTTCTGGATCCAGATAGCGTGCCTACCAATATGGCGATGTAAACAACAATCACATGACCAGTGACGTCAGCTGCAAGTCCTCAATTGTGTAGGTTCCCCTTTTTCTACAAAAACAGCTCTGACCTGAGGCCTAGACTCCACCAGACCTCTGAAGGTGTGCTGTGGTGTCTGGACCAAGATGTTAGCAGCAGATCCATGAAGTCCTGGAAGTAGAAAGGTGGACCTCCATGGATCAGATTTATTTGTCCAACACTTTCCACAGATGATCAATGGTCCTGAGATTGGGATGTCCTTCTTTAGTCCATTTCAGGACCTGCAGTTGTGGAGATGCTCTGGCCCAGTCATCACCATTACAATATGGACTGGGTCACTCAGTTCCTTATGTTGCTCATTTTACTGCTTCCAACACGTCAGCTTCAAGGACTAAATGTTCACTTTCAGCCTGATAATCAAACCCAGTGAAAGGTCATGAAATATTCAGTATTATTACCACTTCTCCTGTCAGTGGTCAGAATATTATGGCTGAATGGTGTCTTTCCCAGAGTGACATTTAAACAGTCATAGTACCTGTTGAGCACAGTGTGAGACCCACCTGAGACCCTCTCCTTCCAGTTCATACTGTCGACAGTACTCCAAGGTGTAACTTTGTTCTGAAGTCTGTTCTGCAGAGCTCCAGCGCAGAGTGGCTGAGTCCCATAGCACAGTACACCGCTCAGTGTCGATCACTGGCACCGATGGAGCTACATTAAACAGAGGAATAAATGTAAGATGGATGAAAAATCACTGATTCGAACTCCCATTAGTATAACACTATAAGATTAGAACTGAAAGCTGTATTGTTTGAAGCTCTGGTGTTCAGACTGACCTGTTCTGAAGATGAGCCTCTCACTGGGCAGAGAGCAGCCAGTGTAGTTGACAGCCATCACCCACACCTTGTACGTTTTGTCAGGCTCGAGCTCCTCCAGAACACAGTAACTCTCCTTCACTGTCACACGGTACTCCTCAGACACAGCTGTGGATAACCATGGAAACAAAGACCTTTATTAATGGAGAAGCAGTATAACTATATACTATACAGTAACTAACTATAATAACTATATAACCAGTATAACTATAAACCGCAGTAAAATTGCAGACGGTTAGTATTACCGTTTAAATCTAATTATCATGATAACTGTGTTTAATTACTGCACTTTTAGGGGAAAAAACCCTATGTAAAGATATGCTTTAAGTCAAATATTCAAGAATAGTTTTAATTTATTACAATTTTGATTTTATATACCTAATATTTAGAACCAATATTCACTTTTAAAGTCTTTGAAAAGGTTTGTTAAGCATCTTTGTGTTATTTATGCAATAAAGTATATACATTTTTCAAATCGAATTTTATTTTATTTTTTTGTGTTTTCTGGCCTTTTGTGTTGATATAGTCGGTTAAAGTGAAAAAAATAATTGGCAGATGAGACTGATGAAGTTGTGCTGAAAAAAAAAAGATACCAAACATGGGTATAGTAAACATTTATTTATATAGTATATAAAGGTAAAATCAAAAGTACTGAAAAATGGCCAAAATAGGCTCAGACCACTAAGGGTTAATATTTGAATATTTCTGCCAACAGAAGGTACATTGTGCCAATTATTTTATTTTATTTTATTTAAATACAACTTGGTTGAAGTATTTCAGTGTGTGTGTAAGTATTTTCTGAACATTTTGAGCACAATTTCAATAATACCGCGATAATAATGATAACCGTGATAATTTTGGTCACAGTAACCGTGATATGAAATTTTCATATCGTTACATCCCTAGTACCAATACAGCAATGTTCCACTAAAAGCAAATACAGTCCTGCATGAAAATCCTACTAAAGTAAAATATGTAAGTATCATCGGCAAAATGTAGTTAGTAAAAATACTGGTAAAAAAGAAGTTTGGTCCGTTTGACTGAAATATTTACTTACACTGTAAACTGGCATATTGGTTTGATATTAGTGATGCGGCTGTTGCTGTTGGTTCTGCTCAAGATGAAGATGGTTAGAACCCCACACACACACACACACACACACACACACACACACACACACACACACACACACACACACTGATCTCAGGGACAGTTCCAGCCACTTGCAACTTTACTTTATTGCACATATTGTATATGTCATTTTAAATCAATAACTTCTATTACCAGTACTTCAACTGTTTAACTTCACTGTTGCAACTTTATTGTCTATTTATTGTCTCTGCTGTTTATTGTTATATTCTATGTTTATAGTTATATTGTTTATAGTTTATAGTTATATGCTATACTGCTTTTTCTATTTTTGGGTATTTTTTCTACTATGCTCATTTTACACCGTGGGGCCTTATAGAGTCTTGTAATTTCAGTTTTCTGCATGCAATGTGCATATGGGGAAAAAACTGACAATAATGCTGACTTAAACTTAAATCTTTTTACTTCTAGTGTACTTTAGTGCAACTGTATGGTTACTGGTGAGACGTTTGATGATTTGAACATTTACTAAAACTAAACCAGGTGAGAAGCTTAAAGAGAAAACCTGTAAAACTGTTAAGATCTGAGATATCTGCAATGTGATCATCAGATGTATGATGCTAAAAATGCAAAAACAATAACGTGTTGAATTATAAAAGCCGGTTAAACAGTGTTGCCCGTAATGTTGGAAAAAATATTGTTTTCAAATAAATTCTTCTTTTTATTACACATCGCGAGCAATGATTACATACTGCCCTAGTTACACTTTATCCATCAAGAATAAAACACATTATCATAATCATTTCATGAGAAGAGGTAAAAACATTTTATTCCAATTTTATGGGTAACTGTGTATTATCCATTGTGGACAACAGACATATGTAGTGGAGTAAAAAGGTTAATATTTAGCTCTGAGATGAAAAGGAGTGAAGTAGTTTAAAAGGAAAAGACTCAGGTCAAATACTTCCAGTATGTATTGAAATACAGCATTTAGTGCTCCAATGCTAAGAAGTGGAATGTGTGGGAAAAATAATTTATTCTGTGATTATATTTTTATGTCACAATAATGAAAAATGATCAATTGGACTTGTGTTAATATTTATAAAGATATTTATCCGCTTACTTCCTTGTGGGTCTTCCATACAGTAGACCTGGAAGCAGTCGATGACGTCTTCAGGGTTAACCTTCCAGTAAACAGTGACACTGGTGCAGGTGGCTGAGCTGGGCTCCTGGGGCTGAAGTGTCGGCTTCTGAGGCACTGAGGAAAACACAGAGAAATGTTAAAGGTCAACCAGTTAAACCAGTCCAGTTGACCCGAGAACAACTACCAAGAAGAATGAGGACCTGGGCAAATGAGAACCTACACAGACACTAAAGGTCAATAATAATAATAATTCAAATGACAAGACACCAGACCTCCTGCACATTTCAGATAAGTCTGGATGGATTCATTTACACCAGACCTACCTGGGATTCCCTTGCGTTGTGCTAAGTGTGAGCTGGCGGTGTTGCCCTTGGCGTAGTCCTCAAACACCAGCAGCCCCCGGGGACCCAGCTCCAGCGACATGGCAGAGTCCAGAGCCGCCTTCAGCCTGAACACACAGCGACAGATGTTTGCCTCTGGCCACAACCAAAAGGCCTCAAAGTAGACACACGGTGAATGAAAAATACCACACAATAGGCAGAGGTGGAATATAAATAAATACTTCTACTCAAACACTAACGTAAGGTACAACCTTCTTGGCACTTCAGTGAGGATTTTCTTTGTAAAACATTTTAGAGGTCAGTACTTTTTCTCCACCACATTTACTTGACACAGTTGCTTTTTAATTAAAAACAACATATGATATTCCATTTAACACAGAACTACTATACATTTATAGTAGTTAATGAAGCTTAAAATTGGCCCCACATTGACAACATACAAGATTAAAATGCTCTTATAGATATAAATGGAATAATTAATGATATTCTGGAGTAACAGTTTAACAAAAGTTACTTATTGTTATGGTACTTACTTTTTATTCTTTAAATACATTTTGCTCATTCTGCTTTACAGTACTTTTGGTTTTAAACTGTGTCATTTCTTCCTTTGTCTTCCACCTCTGGCAATATGTTAAACATGCAAAGCAAAATATGAAGGAAAATCAACCCCTTTTTGATAAATAATCTGATTAGGGCACACTGCATTGGTCATACAGTAGTTCTGCAGATCAATCAACAAGCTTTACTGATTATTAGCATAAAATACATGTTAGTAAAAACTTCAAAATCCTTCTAGTTCATACTTCATTCACTGAACTTACCTTGTTCGAATGTCTTCAGGTGACTGTTGAGATTAAATGTGGATTCATCAGAAACTAGACTAAAAGTATTTCCACCAATCACGTACCAGTATTTGTCAGAAGTGTCCCTACTCACCCGTGCGTCGGTCTCAGCCTCTCTGGCTGTGGTCTCCAGCGTCGCTTTGGCAGAGTCGATGCTCTCCTGGAAGGAGACTATTTGGTCATAGAGCTGCTCCAGCTTGGCCTTCTTCTCCTCCTCCATACTGACTGACATACTGTTGTACTGCTCCATTACCAGAGCCATCATCTCCTCATTCTGAGCCTGCATTGCTGCCTCTGTCTCTGTGAACTGGTCCTGATCATGAGAAGAGAAATACACAGTATGTATCTAATGACAGCAAAAGATGATGTCTGTGATTGACTTTTACAATATAAATTCTCTCCAACAAGGAAGGTAAAGGTGTTTCCTCTACCTCCACAGTGTTGTAGGCCAGCTCCAGCTCAGACACCATATCCTCGATGTTCTCAGACCTCCCCTGCAGCTCTGAGATCATGTTACTCAGCTTCTCCTGTTATTCAAAGACCAGTTTGTTAAGGTCACATTTATAACCAAGAACATCTAACATCAGCAGAAGACCATCACTACAGAACCAGAACCTCTGCATCAAACCATTATCAGAGGAAAACAGTAATGCAGTTTTACCAGAAGGAAGAAAATCACTGCATGAGTGCTCTGTAAGGATTAAAACACTGAAGCACAGTGCACCACTGGGTAAGCTTCAGGAGTCTTTAACAAAACTTAAGGGTTTAGGACTTAAAATAAGGTAACATAAATTGTGCACAGGGCTATCATGCACAACTTGATAGCCCTGAATCAAACCACAATCCTAAACTATGGCCTCCCCGGAGGGGAGGCAAGGGGTATTGTTTTTGGTTTGGTTTGCTTGTTTGTTTGTTTGTTTGTTAACATTTTTGCAGAAAAACTACTGGTTCACTTCTTACCAAATTAGGTTTCTAGATTGCCAGTGACCCAGAATAGATGTCATTACATTTTTGGAAAGGTAGGTCAAAGTTCAAATTTTTTAGGATTTTTAAAAATCTTTCCATCTATATTATAAAAGCCAAAGTAGCCTCTGTGTGTGTGTGTATGTGTGTGTGTGTGCATGTGTGCGTGCGTGCGTGTATGCATATGTGTCTGGGGATTCACACAAAAGAGCTGACTGCTGCAGTTTGCCATACTTATGTATTTTTGGTCAAGGAACAGACTGGCGAAAACAACAAGTTCATAGGACCAATATTTTGGGAGATATTAGTAATTTTGGAATACAATAGCCTTACAATCACGTTGCTAGACCCACAATGCTTTGGCGGTGACTGCTGGACAAATGCAGTACAGCATGCGTGAATACACAGCAGCATAAAAACGACCACATCTAGAACCCATGGATCCCCACGGGTCAGCGCACTAGTTTGTTTATAATGAGCTAAATACGTGTGAGGGGCATGGTTTGTTGTGCCTGGCACCACTTGTTTCAGTCCTGTTTTTACTACTTAAGGGTTTTTAGGCATCCTAATATTTACCCTTACTGCCTAAATTTATTGTATTTACAATTATGGAAAAATAAATATTTGTATTGTTGCTGTGACGTAGATCCTAAATTGTTCATTTGAATATAGCACCTACAATGACTATGATGCAAATTAGTGACAATAGGCATAATTGACAAAATTGCCATATTAGTAATCACAGAAATTTTCCCAAATCTCAGGTATGTAGATTATTTTAGTGCTGCTGTTGATCAGTTATTCAGGTCAACAACCCAAACAACACAAAAATCATCCAATCATTCATCATCAAATCAGCAGAATGTCATGAAATTAAGAATGCCATTACAAAAACAGGGTGTCGACGTTGATCCATGAACATCAGAGATCATAGGGAGCCAGGTAACATATGTATATTCACAGTGAGTGTTGAGCAGCACCTCATTATAAAAACAGTGGAATATTGAGGTGAATTTGAGACATTAGTCTAAAAGGGGCTAAAGCAACAGGTCCATAAGAGTTGATGTTAGGTTAAAACAGATTCTTTTACAACTTTGCACAAAGTCTTTAAGGTAAACTTCAGTGATATGTGTATTTGTCTTTGACAGGAAATGGAAAACATCAGCTGTAACATCACTGATAAGAATTAGATATGGTTGACAGATTTAACTGACAAATCACATGAGTACACTTCAAATTTGCTTCATGAGAGTATAGTTATTTTCTTCATTTGTTGAGATAATACAGAAATACAGTAAACTCTAAATGCAGCTGTTTTGTGGGAACAATTACTGATTCCACCTCTGAAAAGTGGATTCTATTTGAATAATCTGATGGATTTATTGAGTCCTAATTAAGAGGAGAATGAGAGTTGTGTTCTTTAGCCATACAAGTGCTGCCAAATTTATTTTCAAGGTGAGATTGTAGGTCAGATATTTCCACATGAAACGCAGCGGGCAATCCCCCGCCACCACCTTAAAACAGCTCACATGTAAATAGGTCAAGGCTTGGTCAGTGATCACCTTCCTCCTACTGTGGAATGGCTGACTGTCTCGCCATAAGAGTCAGTTAACAGGTGTGTGTTTGTGTGTGTGGGTGAATGAGTGCCATACTTGCACATATCGGTGTCTGGAGAGTTAATCGGACAGTTCACAACAGAAACTTGGACTCAATACAGTTTTAAAGTTGTTTTGGTGAAGCTGTCAGGATCAGTTTTCTCCTCTAGGGAGGATCTGAATGTATGGTACTTCTATCTGCTGGAGTCAGAGTTGTCTTTGCAGCTTTGATCTTAGTCTTATTTACAGCCCAGCTGTCAGTGATTCACATAAATACAGTATCACACCGGAATCTTCCACCATCTTCCATCACATTCTCCATAGCGGAACTGCCTAAAACTTCCATCAACACCAACGCCTTGAAATACAAGAGGTAGCATTGCTTCAGTCAATACCTGCTTGATGATTTCAATATTGATTTTGTGCTTTTTTATGTATTGAATACTTGTTTTTGTTTTTATGTATGAAAGTTTGTGTCTGTAACTATTTAATGTACTGCTGCCCATCTTGGCCAGGACACTGCTGGAAAACAGATTTTTAATCTCAGTGAGGTTTTCCTGGTTAAATAAAGGTTAATAAAAGAATAATAAATATAAGTACAGGTTAAATACAAGCTACAATGCAGATAAAAGCCTATAAAATAATGTTTTATATGACAAGAAGGTATTTCACACTCAGCTTTCTCAAATTGGTGGGTCATAACATGTAAGTGGGTTGTGTACTCATTTCAAGTGGGTTGCAAAGTATCTAATTAAAAACAAAAATAAATAAAACCTTTGCTGTTTAATGGTTAATCGCAATCTGATGTCAGACATTTGTTTTTACAGATGTGTCATAGTCTGGAATAGCTGTCAATTATCAAAGCAAATGCTTGATTGAAAGATGTCCATAGGCAAGATAAATATAAATATAAAGTTGGAATAAAATATTTTTCACCTCTTGTCATGAAATGATTATGACAATTGGATTTATTCTGTGTAACTGGGACTCAATATGTAGTTTTTGCACCTGGTCAAAGGTGATCACTGATGGATATAAATAGAAATTAAAAAAAAAAAAAAAAGGAATTTGTCTGAAAACAAAATTATCTCACCTTTTATGGCCAATGGTGTATAACTCTGAACATGTGTTGATAGGACTGAAACCAAAGTGGGGGACATAAAATAAAGCCATTTAGAGCGGAAAACCTTCTGTTTTGTTAAAACAGCCAGTTTTGTGAGTCTTGCATATTTTGTGTGTCAACTCACTTGTGCAGTTGTGATATTCATTCATCTCAGTTTATTATCATCTGCGCAGGTCGTGATTTAATGACCGTAGTGACATTGTGGGTCCATAGGCCAGATCAGTTGAGAAGCAGTACTTTACATTAACACAGATTAAAGAAAACAGATGGCTGACCCTCTGCTGACCCGGAGGGACAGCGAGGAAGACGAGTCTGACTCATATATCAGACTCCACATGATGATGCCACACCGGACCTTTCCACTGATCAGAGTGGAGCATTACATCACAACAATTCAATGTGCTCGGCCACAGTGCGTCAACATCCTAGGAACACACAGTCGGCAGGCAATGAGGGGAAAAGTTATAGCTGACAAATTTAAGAGCAGTTTATTATATGATGACCTCAACTAATGCCAGTAAAGTCATGTAGCAATGACTATATCTATGTGTTGTAATGAGGCTGGTAATGTGTGATGATGAGCTGCTGTATGATTAAATGATGTCATAATAAAGATCAAACATCTGAACAACTACGTGAACTCTTAAAAGGAACAGACAGAAACATAGAGCCTAAAACATAAAAAAACACACATTTGATGCTACTGAAATGCTGAGAAATTTCATTTTATCTGAAATAAATTTCAGTGTGTTGATAAGATTAGTGGTTCAGAAGTTATTAAACCTTTTGAATCAGTAGATGCTTTTGGTTGACAGTGGCTGTTTAGATCTTTAAGAGTTCTAGTTCTAGTTGTAGTAGTTCAAGATTTTAGGATATTACTAATTTATTCAGGGAAATTTAAACGTTTTGTAACGATTAAAAGAAGAAGTAATGGGAATGAGTGGAGTCTGGAAGTAAAATCCAGTGACAGAGTTAAAGTGTGGTCTAAATTAATGACTAACCTCACTAGAAACAGTTGGTGACCCGATCATGGCTGTCCTCATAATTAATCTGTATTTTATATTTGCATCCAAACAAATATGATTGTATGTACACAGATGGTACAGTCAACTGTAGGCATGTGCACTCATGTTGTACTTTACCATGGTATCCTCATAGACGCTGTCCACAGCATTAATCTCATGGTTGTGATGCTCTTCAGACCCACAGTCGTCCTCTAACAGCAGACATCCACAGGTGACACAGAACCAGTCCATCCCCTGCAGCTCAGCAGCCAATCGGGCCTGAGTCTCCTCCTCAGCATCGATGGTTTCATAGTCAGCCTCGATAAACTCCTCATCCAAGACTTTCTCCTCTGCCTCCCTTGTTGTTTGTTCCTCCTGAACAGACTCAGATCGTGGTTCCTCTGCTTCTCTTTGTGCCTCTGGTTCTGGCATCTCTCTAGCGTCTTGTTTAGATATTATCTCATATTCAAGCTCCTCAGCAGTCACCTCCAGACCCTCTTCTTCTATGTTTTGTTCTACTTCTTCTTCCTCTTTGATTACATCTTTTTCTTGGGTATCTTCCAGTTTACTTATCACTTCTTCTGCTGCTCCTGACTGGATGTCTTCTCTGTTTAGGCCAGATAAATCCTCCAGTGGAGAAAAGCTCCTCAGAGGGGAAAACACTGTCTCCTCCTCCTCTAAATCCCTCTCCGTCTTTTGCTCCTCTGTGTCGGGCTCTTCCACAGGTTCAGCATCAATGGTTTCATATCCAACCTTGATGAGCTCCTCATTTTGAGCCTCATCTAAGACTTTCTCCTCCACCTCAACTTCTGCCTCCAACTCCATTGTCATTTCTTTGTCCTGAGCAGATTCAGGCAGCGATTCCTCTGCATCTATCTGTGTTTCAGGTTCTGGCATCTCTCCAGTATCCTGTTTAGATATGATCTCATATTCAAGCTCCTCAACAGTCTCCTCTGGACCATCTGCAGCTGGTTGCTCCATCTTTTGCTCCTCTATATCGGCCTCCACCACAGATTCAGGAGGTAAATCCATCATATCAAAGTCATTGCTGAGTTGTACTTCTTCCTTTTCAGCAACCACAGTTTTTCCTTCTGGTTGCAACTCTGTCTCTGTTTCTGTCTTTGTCTCTTGAAGAGGCCCTGATTGTGCTGTGCTGTCTTGAGGTGTTATAAGATGTTCACATGGGCTTACAGGCTCAGAATCGGCTACTTCATCAGGTTTTGGAATCTTCTCAGACCGCTGATTGATTTCTATGTCCATTTCTACAGCTTGTCCTTTGGGAACGAGGACTATCAGTTCATCACCCACACTAACCATCTCCTGAATCTCTGTTGGTGGTTTAACTTTGGCTTCGCCTTCTTCTGACTGATCTTCTTGATGATGCTCAGGCTCAAGGATTTCAGGCTGTTTCTCACCTGAATCTGCTTTTGTTTCTTCTGACAACAGATCATCAGCCTTAGTTTTGTTTGTCAACTTGGTCTCAGCTTCAGTCTCATTTTCAGGTTCTTTCTCTGTTTCTGGCTGTAGATCTTTAGTCTCAACACTGGTTACCTCCTGAAGATCGATCCGAACTTGGGTCTGGATTTCTTTTTCAGGCACAGTTTTCTCAATTACTTCCACTACTGCATGCACTGCAGACTCACAGTCAGTGCTAACCTCAACAGGTGGAACACTTTCAGAAATGACTTCGTGTTTTTCCTCATCTGATGATGTTTGTGCTGTCATCTCTGTTACACCTGAGGGTTCAGTCAAGATTTCCTGTTTTTCAGTCTGAGGTTCTGAGGCCTCTACTACGGGGATACGCTCTTCATTTACTTTATCACCAGGAGCCACCGTCTTAATGTCAGTGTCTACCTCTGCAGATGAGCTCTTTTCAGTGGTTTCTGTTAGAATTTCAGATTCAGTGTCCACCTGTGGAACCTCACTGCTAACAGGTGCCTTATCTGTTGTTTCATCAGCTGCTTTTACAAACTCTTCATCAGTGATTTCTACTACTTTTTGAGACGGTTCCTCAGTTTCTGTTTTGCTTTGCTCACAGGGTGTTTCTTCTGGCTCTTCCCTCTGATGCTCCTCACAATCCTCTATTTTTTCTTCTTTATCATCCACCTGTTGAACCTCAGGTATCGGCTCATCAGTAATGGTTTCAGGAGCTTCCGTCTGATCTTTTTTAATGTCATGTTTCACCTCCTTATCACTCTTCTCTGTCAGTTTAGACTCCTGAGCTGATTCCTCTGAAGTTATTTCAGTCTCTGTGGAGAGTTGTATCCTCTGGTGCTCTTCACAATCCTCTATTTTTTCTTCTTTATCATCCACTTGTTGAACCTCAGGTATTTGCTCATCAGTAATGCTTTCAGGAGCTTCGGTCTGACCTTTACTAAAGTCAGGTTTCACCCCCTCATCACTCTTCATCTCCATCACTTTAGACCCCTGAGCTGATTCCTCTGAGGTTATGTCCACAGTTTCAGTCACAGTGGAGAGGTGTGTTTTCGTTTCTCCATCTATTTCTGTAACATGTTTATCTTTGTCTTCAAATACTACAGATTGTAAAGCTTCATTTGTGTCTAGAATGATCTCCTTCTGTGTCTTTACTTCCTCCTTTTTGGTCTTTTCCACCTCCTCTTCTTGGACGGCTCTCGTCAAACATCCTGTCATTTCGAACTTACTCTGTGACCACATCATTCTTCCTTCTCTTTCATTGCCCACTGAGTCTGGTTGGGCGTCCACGGAGGGAGTTTCATCCTTCAAAATGAACATCTCCAGATATCCGTCTGCCTCCTCTGTATCTGTGAAACATCTCTTAAATGATTTCTCTGATGTCACACTCTCTGCCTCAGAGCATTCCTCATCACTCCTTTTCCTCTCTCCTACAGCATCCTCATAAAGGTCAGTATACATAAAAGACATGGCAGTAGGTTCCTCCAGGAGAATGGGGTCGATTATCTTAGGTGGTCCAGGGGAGATGAAGATGGGTGTGAGGACTGTTTCTTCACTCCCAAACAATGCTGAGCCACTCTCCTTCACTGAACTCTGGCGTCTGATTCTTGTTCCTGCCTCATCTTTCTGCTGCTCCGCATCGGCAGGAGCTCCTTCTCCATAAAACACTTCATCCAGGTGTTCCCCAACAATTTCCACATCACTAACAAAAACAAAGGAGTCTTCTGAGGCAGAGGGACTACGCTCTGCACCTGCCTCCTTTACATCCTTTTGCTCTTCTTCAGGCTTTGCTGGCTCTGCTGCTTCATCCTGTAGCTCTGCAGTTTGTTCCCCAGGAACCACCTCATCCACCAGGGTAAACTTCTCAAAGTAGTCGATGTCACCGCTTTCTTTTGGAGTGGGAGTTTCTTCAAGCTTTGAGTCTCCTGATGGCTGAGCAGAGTCTTGCTTTGAGATCTGTGGAGAAATTATGACCAATAAGTCAGAGGACAGTCTGAGGACACTGAGGACTTTATAACAGTTAGGTTCGGTTAGGTTAGATTGAACTTTCTTATTCAAAAAGTAGTGAATTTCAACTAACGTTTGTAGTCAAAAGTTACAACATTAAATTAATGTGAATGGAAAAGAACCACAATTAATTCAACACTAGTGTTAGAATCAGCTCATCATAAATCATTTTAATAAATACCTCATCAGCATCTTCAGTTTCCTCTGGCAGAACATGATTCTGTGCTTGTGTCCAGTCATGGTGGCTTCTGGACCTGATCTGTGGAGTCTGGTCCAAATAGGACAAATTGTCTTGCAGCTCTGTGCTCTCTTCTTCATCCACAGTGGGAAGTTTTGATGGAACTCTGATGTTGAGAATTTCATAACCCTCTGAAATCAAACTAAAAAGCTGCTGATCTTTGCTTTTTAATTCTTCCAGGTCAGGTTCTGTTCCGGTTTGCTCCTGTTTCACATTAGGAAGAGAAACCTCTACCATCTCAAGTCTCTCCACTCCCAAAGCCGATGCTGATCTTGAACTACCGGGTCGGCTCAGCCTGTCCCCGAGCCTGCTGCTCCTTCCTCCGGACCTCGTCCTCCTGCGGACTATTTTCTCCTCGTCAAAGACGATGGTGATCTTTCCTGCAGCTCCAGAGCCATCCATGCTGTAGCCTTCAGAGATGGAGCTGGTCTCAGAGGCCCAGGGGGTAGAACAGCGGCTGGAGGCTGTCTCCCATACAATACCACTGTCCTCACTCTGAACAGTCACCATGGAGAACGATGGATCCACCATTAGGCACTGGAGTTTGGGCTTCACAGACTGGTCCTGGACAACCTCTCGCAGACTGAAGAACAGGGGAATAGACTGGGTCAGGGGAAGCAGAAAAGAAAGCTTGCACCGTTCATAAGAGGAAGGGCATGACTAAACAGTCAGACTGTAGGAGAAGATACTTTTAGCTCAGCTCGTGGAAATGTAAGCAGAGGACAAACCAATGAATCAAATCAAAACATATCTGAGTAACATGTGTAGGTATGGAAGTCACGCTCACGCATTGCACCACGAGAGCAGGTTAGCAAATCTAAGCCAAAAACAAGATAACACCTGCAAATCTATTCTCAAGATGACTACTTGAGAAGTGTATATCTCCAGCATCAGAGTAGGTGCCTGGTGCCAATGTGCCAGTGTGATAGATGCACTCTGAGCAGTCGCTCCTGCTATGAATACAACTTGGCTCCGGGAGGATTGCAGCAAAGTGACGACCCAACGCGTCATCTATGTAATATTAGAGAAAAGATGCCTGGGCCTCTCAGATTCATCCGACATATCAGTGTCTTCTACTATTTATGACATGACAAGGATGATAAATGAGACACAAAAGATGGGATGGTGAATATCGCAGCACAGATACCCAGTCAAGCCTCTAGAAACACTGATGAGATGCTTCTCTTTTCTCTTATCAAAGCAGTTTTGCAAATTATGAATGAGCCACAAAGCTTCACTCAACAAATTTAATGAGAAGACACTCCAGCAGACACAACTCCACCAGGTAGAAATTAGTCAAGGTTGAGGTAATTTAACTTGTATCATCCAGGGAAGTGTAGAACAAATGGATAAATACCTGTTTTGAAGTTCCTCCACCTCATCTTCATCGTCTTGGCTGAAGGTCTCTGAAGCCCCACACTCCTGCAGCTCTGTCATCTCAGAGTCCAGACTCTCACATTCATCCATCTTGATTTTACCCAGCGGCAGTTCCTTTGCAGTTTCCAATTTTTGTGTTTGTTTTAGAGTCTTCTTAATGTATTCAACCAGTATGAATTGAGAGGAGCTGGTCTGCCTGTTTGTTACATCTATGTTGGGAGCGTGTCCATCTGACTCAGCGAGGGACAGAAATAGGCTGAGCAGGGAATGAAAAGAGGGGAGTGGAGATAGTGAGGGGCAAGGCAATAAAAAGAACTGGTCTCAGCCTTGAGTTAAGAACAACAATAACAACAGACTCGTAGATTAGGTACAATTTCAGTATATCTTTATTTGACACAAGTGTGGGAACTCTGTGTTAAGGGGCTGTTGGTCTTCACCAGTACAAGCAGCTGAATGTGGCGATGTGACTTTAAGATCAAAACCCCCTTTGCTAAGTTAAATATAGGCCCTGAGCTGAAACAGTACCCCCCGTCTTTCTGCTGCTGATGGCAGGACCAGATGCACACACACAGATCATGTTAGGTATCTATCCCATGGCACTGGCATTATGCAAGTCATAAAACTAAGTGTAATAAGGCGTCAAACCACAAAACAAAAACCTGTCAGCAAGTCATGCAGGATGTAAGAGGACGGGCTACAGCAGATTAGGGAGTATAGCATTATATCATAATAAATAAACCAGTGTTTAATGCCACACCCCAAAATTAATTATTATTGAATAAGTAATAACCTAAAAACTGCACACCACCAAACGTGTCTTCAGATTTTATCCAAGTCTTCACAAACACAATAAAAAAAGATACAAAAACGCAAACCACTGTTTGGTAGAGGTCAAACAATAGTGGATTTACACTGATCAGATATACACTGTTCGGTGATAACATCATTATCAATGAAAAGTGAATTGGTAAAAATGTGGATTATTTTGCCACAATAATGTTATATATATTAGGCAGCAACTGAATATTCCTCAAAGTTGATGTGTTGGAAGCAGAAAAATGGACAGCATGAGGATCTAGACAGCTTTGACAATTGAATTAAATTACATTAAATTGTAGTGGTGAAGACTGAGTCAGAGCATCTCCAAAGCTGTAGGTCTTCTTGGGTGTGTATGGTCTACAGCGGTCAGTACTGACCAAAAGAGGTCTGAAGAAGGACAATCAAATTTCAGTCCATTCAAACACCTGTGGGATGTGTTGGACAAGCAAGTCTAATATATTGATACCCTTCATTGTAGCTTACAGGACTTAAACGATCTGCAGCTAACATCTACACGACAAGCACACCCTCAGATGTCTGGTTGAGTCCAAGTCTCGGCTCGGAGCTCTTTTTGGCAGAAAAAGGGGACCTATGTGAAATTTTGTAAGCAGTAATTATGTTATATTTACTCCAATGCTTGACTGGATCAAGAAAGGCTGTTTTTTTTTTGTAATACCACTTTAGGTACTGACTACTGTAGACCAGGAACACCCCAACAACACCTGCAGTTTTGAAGATGCTCTGACAGTCATTACCATCACAACTTGGTCCTTATTAAAATTGCTCAGATCCTTACACTGATCCTGATATCTGATTTTGCAGCTTCCAACATGACACACAGGACTAAATGTTCACTTACTGCCAAAAAAAAAATTCCAACCCAGTGACAGGAAGTACTGCAGCAAAATGATCAGTACTATTACCATTTCACCTGTGAGTAGTCATAATGTTGTTCACCTGTCTGGATGGACCCCCTCATGTGCCCCCATCCTACTGCATCCTTACAGACTGGAATTACATCACGTCCATTAATCCTGGTCACATCTACAGCCTGTCCGTCCATGGGAGTGGATCTGTCCTTCACTGTGGTTCACCCCGGAGTTTCTTTTTCCGGTGGTTTGTTTGGAGCTTTTCTTTGCTGAGAAGGAGGGTCTAAAGTCGGGGGATGCCCAAGACATTAATCCATTTGCTTAATCAACTGTTTGACTGTTGCTTATTTTCATATCTTCTGAAACGCCCTGTGAGGCAACCTTGTTGTGATATTGGGCTCTACAAATAAAACTGAATTGATGCTGTTCAGTGTAACCTTGATAGGTTACACTGATTTGAGCAGGAAAAAGGCAATAGCTGATTAATCAGCCCTTACCATGGGTTACTTATGATATGGGTTATAAACTAACCAAACTGAACTATTGAACACATCCAACTAAAAGGAATTAATCAATAAATCCGGGGCTGTAAAAACTAAAAATATATGACACTGATTTAGTTTGACTTTTTTTTATCATCAGATTTTGCCAAAACAGGTGGGATTCAGGCTATCTCGTTTGCGGTATAATTTTTTTCATCGTTTTCACCGCAGTTCCAATGTGCTATTGATTAATTTATTCACTACTACCTCCAAAATAACATTGTAAATATACAATTTCCTGTAATACACAACTGTTTGCATTTTATCCTGTCTGCACTTTATCCATATAGTCATGTTAACATCCTCTATGGACAGTTCAATCTTTTAAAATATGTATGGCTGTTTTGTTAATATTTGTTGTACAGTTACTCTGTATATAGTTTATTCTCCACATTTTTTGGTTGTATAAAAGTGTCTTGTTATCATGTCATGGAGCTCGTATGTGCCATTAAATTGCCTCCCCCGGTACAAATGAAGTGTTTTGAATTGAATGTCATCACATGAAACCCAAACATCAAAAGTAAAACTAAGTGTACATCTTCAAAAGATTTAATTTCTTTCAATACAGATTTAAGAATCAGTACTGTACAAAATGTACAAAAAGGGCAAAGGAAAAAGAAATTCATACTCAAGTCTGATTTAAATAACTCTGTGTATTAAGTGAATGCAAATAATACATCATTTTTTCAGCCAAATTAATCAAGCAGGTGCTGGCCTTAGCACCTAAAATGAGAATAATCTTGGCACTAGTCAAGGGAAAATAACACACTAGGAACAATGAGTAAGGAAAGATGTTCAGAGTTGACCTTTTTTGCACCCCTCTAATAAGCACATCAGAACATTAATGTCACTCAATCCCAGAGCTAAAACATAAACGTGGAGAGAATGAAAAAGGAGAGGGCCTTATATGCAGCCGTAGAAAACAAAGTGTCCGTAGTGTTTAACCCACAATAACGTCACTACTGACCTAGAAAAATAGAAAAAAAAAGGCTTTGATGTTGCAAGTTGGTCCAAACAGGCTTAGTACATTATATATACACACACATGTACATAGTGCAGTAACTAACTGACTTATGCCAAAAGGACAATGACACTGCAGCATGGGCCCTTCAAAATGGATGTACATAAAACTCAGATTAGACGAGATAAATTTGGCTGATACCAGCAAATCTAAAGCCTGTTACTTTCTACATTTCAATAGAAGCAGTTTGTATTATATTGTGTCCTTGCTTACTTTACCCTCCAAGAATCCAATAACACGGAGCATAATTATCCTCCTTTAGTCACCAGTTAAAGTGACTTTTCATCTCAGAGTCCTCACTTGACAAATAAAACATTTCTTCCCTCCACTCCCGACTGCAGTATTTTCACTTAAATAAATTGAACAAAGGCAGCAAAAGCATTTGACAGTGAGCACTGTATGTTTAACATGAACAGCTACAAGACAAAGCGGTTCTGAGTGACAGCCAGAGAGTTCAGAGTCCCAGAGGCTGAGAGGATGTGACATCAGGAGGCAGCGGCGTTCCTCTTTCAGCTCATCCATCCTAAAGGTCTCACGTCATGTCTGGGCTCAGGGCTGTCTTGAGGTAGAAGACTCTGGTCAGCTTGTCTAATCGGAGGAATCCCTTTATCTCCTTGATGATTCCTCATTAATGACGGTTCTGACCGGGAGGATGGAGTCCAGGTCCTTCTTCTGCTCTAGTTTGCGATATGACTATTCAAAGAGGAGACGCAGGAGGATTAGGAATAACTCAGAGCAGGGAGAAAAAAGCACCTCTCATCAGGTTTGTTGTGTACCTCAGCAAACTGAAATTTAATGGTCTCAAATTTGCTCTTCTCGTGAACAGCTCTGGCGACATTATTGTTTTCGAATGGCTCTGAAACATAGAAATGCTGAATGAAAAAGCAGCATCATAGACATTCTTACACTATTATAATACGTGCATCGACTGTTTACCTCCACACATATGTACTTGTTTCTCCACAGGTGGGAATTGTTCTTTGGCAGAGCTCTGGCCTCTCGGACTGAGATTACATGACTATCCCATCTGTGTGACACAAAAAACAAAACTGTTTCTACCACAACATTGAAGAAATCCAAACTTTTGTTACTTTGCAAAAAAAACAGTGGAAAATAGACTGAGGCTGTTTATCAAAGTCAAGGATCCTTCCTTGGTCGTCACTACATCCTTCGAAAGTCAAGCATAAATCCATCCTAGTGATCAATAAAGTCATGAATAGAACAGTGTAGAAACAGCAGGAAATGTCCCCAAACAGCAGTTCAGTAACACACTGATGCACACAACAGTAATAATTAGCAGAAACTAAACTAAAGGTCAAGTTGTGTTTATTTCTTCTGCTGCAACATCAAGCAAACTTAGCTTAACTTTACGGCAAATGTAGGTATTTTAATGTAAAAACCATTCTCTTTTCATGCATAACTTACTGTTTGGAGTATGGCACCTAAAAGTAATCATTTCAATCATTCTTTCATCATATTACTCTTATGATTTGACGTATTCTGTGTATTCTTCTCTTCTAAATGTCTGTCTTTTATGAGTTTGTTTTCCTCTGAATTTTCTACTTATTACAGACATGTTGAATTGCATTGGTGTACGAAATACACAGTAAGTAATGTAAATAAACTTGCATTGCCTTTTTTCATTCAGTAGTATTTTCAAAAGACTCGTGCAGGGGATTGTGGGGGACTAAACAGTGCAGAGGATCACAGAGGATCCAGAGAATCATCTTTGAAATTTCTCCAAAGGAAGGATTCTGTCAATGGAAGGATCCTAGACAAAGGAGCAGTGCTCTGGGGCATATCATGCTGGAGCTTGACTTTGAGAAACATCTTAAAAGTAGTCCATGAATGGTTGCCATGTTTGATACAATATTTCCAATTTCTCACTCAGTGAAAACAATTTTTTCTAGCTGTAAATGTTTAATTATATCTTGTAATAAAGTTGAATAGGCTGGGAGCATTTTTTATTTCCATTTAAACAGAATTAGTTGACATGTAACGTCAACTAATGCCTAAATTCAACAAGCTGGTGACTGTAGAATTTTCAGACACTCATTTTAATGATACATTTTGTGACGGTACTAGCATGTAGACTAATTCTGTTAAAATGGAAACCAAAACCCCCTAGCCTATTCAGCTTCATTATAAGATGTTAGAAAAAATAAGATTTTTACTGAAGGGGAAACTAATGATATTTTATCACACATGGCAACCACTCAGAGACTTCTTTGACGCTGCATATGTATGACTACTGAGCTTGATCTGATTCTTATAGTGATGTGATGTTTGCTGTGTTATGTGTTTTGTAAAAGAAAATGTTTAATTAAAAGATCTATAAAAACAAACAAAAAGTAGTAGCAAATTAACTACACGCATGGACCAATTTGCAGAGCAGCTTAAAACATACAAACTTACACGTACCACTTTATTTTGGTTTAAGTTTAATTTAGAGACAATCATATGATACTATGGCAAATTTTACAATTGGGGTTAGTGTTTAGTCATTAAAACTTAATGTCTGAGCTTCCTTAAACTGATCAAAGTCCAGGTAAATAGGCAAACTATTCCCCATGCTGGAGTTCAGTGTTTGAAGTGTTTGAGTCAACTGACAAAAGCTGGATAAAACAAATGCTTGTGAGGATGGAATCAAATATGTACTAAATATTTTTTAAAAGTCTTTGCCACTGAAAGTTTTTGGAAAATGTTAAGAGAAAATCAGTCAAAATATGTGACATGTAAAATGCTCCCAAATTTGTCAGTGAAACAAATCAAAGTGGTGTGTGTGATATACATGTTTTAGTTCAGGCTTTTTAACCTCACAGCTTCAACATGGCACGCTAACACACATCCTGCACACCAGGGATTATGGTATGTCAACGTTAGTGCTCTGTAAGGGCAAAGGTCCCACCTGCTACTGTCCTTCAGCCAGAAACATGAAACCAGAGAAGATGATGTGGTTTAGAGAAGAAGAGGAGAGCTAGGGGCAAGGGGGGGCAAGAGGAAGAGGAATGGGAAGGAAAAGGACCTGAGATTCATCTGAAACCCTACACTGAGTAATGACTGGTGCTCGGGAGATACCTGAAGTCTATGGCATAGTATTTGAGAAAGCCCAGTAAGAGGTCTCCCAGAGAGGACTGGTTTCTTGAGATGTAGGGTGGGATGTGTTTGGATCCCTCTGGCACCAGGTCAAGTTCCATAAAGGGACTAAAGCACTCCTGGAAACAATGACAGAAAGAAGGACATAGACTCAAAAATGCTTCTTAGACAAGTGCCTTGTAAAACAGATTTTATGCCATGTTTGAGACAGAGAGACTTACTGGGTAGTCCTTTTGTAGAGAAGGAAGAACGGGTTCATTTAGAGCTGTAAAGACAAAATATTTCCAGTTGATATTAACAATTCTAGTCAATAATAACCAAATAAACAACATTTTTGTGGGTGCTTTTAAGCTGAGTCCTACATTGCAAGCATAACAGTAGTTTAATTATTAAAGTACACCTTATGTTACAGCTTACACACTACAATTTCATTGCATCTTACTGCACAATGATGATAAATTCTATTCTATTTAATGAACAAAAGCCATTTATTAGCTTTAAACACCAGGCAATAAAGGAGCAATATGTACTATTTCTACTGCAAATGTTCTACTGAAAAATAATCATCACAATGTTCTCACTAAAGAGTTATAAGTGTTACACCAAAGATGCCAATGTATTGATTTGTAGAGATATGAACTGAATGTATTGACATGTGTACAAGCAAATTTACAAGACCATTAGAACGAGTACTGAGTCATGCAGTTCTCCCTCTGTGAGGAAAACTAACACCATGGAACCTTTGACCAAACCAGAAATCAGAAACTGATGAGATGGGATGAGAACAACAAAGGGACAAGTTTTAAAGCCAAAGAAAGTGATAAACGCTAGAAGCACTGTAGTTTTCCCCACTGGACACAGCTCTAAACGAATAGAATGGAGTTTGACGCTTCTTCTATATGGGTGAGTTCGATCATGAGGTTTATGAAGGTATAAAGTTATTATGTGATGTTATTATCCTTGCTAAGTTGCCATTTATTGATCCATGGTTGAGACTAAACTGTGACAGTTCTGACTTGTTTGGATGATTCAAAACAGGTCTTTAGTGCAGCTATGGATAACAGAAATCATATGGAAAACAGTGGTGATTTGTGGTTTTACTGTGGCCGTTTTATGTCAGACCTAAGCTAATAGAGATATAGTGTAAACTACTGGTAATCACAGTAATGTACCAAACAATTTTACCTATAAAAGGTCCAGTGCTACTTTTGTGGCTGTTCCAAATGATTTTTCTCTATTTCTACCCTTCTTAACTGATTTATCACCAATTTTTTAAAATAATATTATCCTCTGTATTTTGCATTTTTTGATGTAATCAATGTATCTTCCTATATTTAACTCACAGATCATGTAGATGCTCATGAAAACCCAGAGTAAATTCAAAATTACTTGTATCAAAACAGAAAAAAAATTTTCTGCAAAGATATTGCTAACTGAATATAAAGACAAGTGTGTCCATCCACTGTCATTGATCCAACTCCATAGGTTTTACTGTTGAATCCATGTTGTAGAAGATGACAGTGTTTCCATGTTCACTGCGCAGCCTCTGAAAATCCAAATGGGCCATATCTGATGACCATGAAAAAATGACAAACTGCATTTTACCTGAATTAATTCAACATATTGATAGGTTTAGTGGTTCAAAGTTATTAAACATTGCAGATCAGTGGATGATTTTGGTCACCAGTGGATATTTGGTCTTTATGGGTTAAGACAGTGTTATTGTGACTCAGTCAACATAACAAGCTACAAGTTTTCTTATTTGAAGGTAAAAACTTGATAATAACATAGTACAGATATGTGTAGCATCAAACAATGAGCCTCACACTTTATGCAGCGGGTGATTCAGTCTGTGAATACATAGTGCTGATTCATTGGTGGTTTTGGTAGCTGTAAATGTGTACTTGACTTTCCCCTACTGATGGTGTTTGGAATATCAACTCTATACATAACCCTTTAATGTTGATAACTGCTAAATGAAGTGTGGTGTTTGGAATATTAAAAGTACTAGTAGTGAAGTACAAGATAAACATGTGGAAAATTAGATGTTGTTAATGAAGCACCAGTCAAACCCTAAAATGTTAGAAAAGTTCATGGAAGTAGTGATGATATATGACATGTCTGTTAGTTTCAACCAGATGTTTTTAGACAGGTGAATGTTAATAATTCCTGATGATTCTATGAAATAGTCAGTCAGGTCAGTTTTGTGGTGCAGGCTTTGTGTGTGAGAGACAGTGTGTTTGTACTCACTCTGGAGGTAGTGCAGCACCATGAGCACTAGTGTGTAGCTGCTTAACGTCCCTTTACTGGCGTCGTTGATTTGACTGTGCCGTGCCCATTTCTTGATTACAAGGATGATGGGTCTTATCCTGAGATCGGCTGTGAGAGACCATATAAGTAAAACTGTTCATAAAAGGTTCTTTTGAAATACAGTAACTGAATCTGTATATAGGTGAACTAATAAGGAAAATAAACTATTTTGTTTGCACACACCGTAGGCATAACTCCTTAGAAGGAATGTATTTCTGATTCCCACTGTGTTGTTGATATTCAGGTCAAACTCCAGATCACTTTAAGGGGGAGTAACAAAGATGACAGATTAATTGTTATTTATTCCTGATCTGCTGGTGTTACAAAACGGCCTCAACAAATGTTTTGCTCCTACCTGCCCTTCTCTCTGAACCTGAGAATCGGCACCTTGGCTCTGATTAGTTGAGGATTGTCCACATACGCTATGGATCAAAACCAACATCATGATATTCATGTTAGTTTTCGTTTACTTTCCTATCAGCCTGAAAATACTCATACACTGGGAAATGGCTCCCTCTAATGGGAATCTATGGACATAAACATAACAAAGAAGTCTGGAAGTAAAAACCCACTGCTCAGAAGCCACATTTGTTCTGGTCCTTAATTTGACTTGGATAAAACAACCCTGTACAAAAAATGGTCAAAATTATATGAAAAGTAATAATTTGGAGCAAAGGTTTTCAAAAATGGGTGGCAGAGTGAAATGATAACAGGTGGATTTTATAATTACTCACAGAGGGATCTGAATAACCTTTGGAGGGTAGAAAGTATATGAATTGCATCACCTCTTCTCTATAAAAAAAAAAAAAAAAAACAATACAAAAATACAGACGTTTTAGAGTAGGTGGATATCTTTGATTGCACATTTTACGTTCTGTAAACACAAACAAGACACATTCAGGGCAGAGTTAGAGATACTCACATTTCTACTCATGACAAGACACATATCTGCATCGCTACTCCGGCAGCCCAAACCATTCATAGACGATCCAGTCAAGTAAAGTCTTGCATCTGAGAGAGAAACAAATAACTGGTTAGCATAGGTGACTCAATGGCACAGTTCACCAGCTCACAGTTCCAAGAGATCTTATAGATGTATGTGATGTGTCTATAACCAAACTAATCACCACCAGTTCCAGCAGTCACCTGCTCTTCAATCAGCACCAAAGGTTCAAGGTTGTCCTGGAGGTTCCTTGCACCTGCTCAGTTCCACAACACATTTCCCCACAAATGATTTTTTTCTCCTATGTTGTGATTGCAAATTTCATACCCACCTGGATAGTAAAGCTGTATGTCTCTCTGCAGCGAGTTCGGCACACTTCCTTCGTGTCAAATCAGAAGACTGCTGCTGGCATGCCTCAAACAGCTCCACAATCTGGGTACTCCAGCTTAAGACATAAAATATGTAACTAACATTAAACAATATATACCTACACACATAGTCAGCCTGTCAGCTGCAGGTTAAGTCCATCTGACTATACCTTGTCTTGAGCGTAGGCCTGTAAGCTGCTGGATCTTTCAGGTTAGCAGGAACCTGAGGATGGGGCTGGTGGGTGTGCTGGGATAAGATTGAGCAGAACTAGTGTAGGATGGCCTGGATGTCCCTGCTACTGTTTGTTCAGGACTTCGGTGAGAAGAAAGAGGGAGCTGAATTAAAGGGGCACCAACAGGTGTGTGGGAGGCAGAATCAAAACGCTGGCGCTTCACAAGATGGGGGCTGTAGTCATCAGCTTGTCTCCTGAAGAGAAATGATAAAACAATCTCATGTCTGTGTAGGTTCTCATTTGCTCAGGTCATCATTCTTCTTGGTAGTTCTTCTCGGTTCAACTGGACTGGTTTAGATCTTCTGAAAACGTAAACCTGCCCCTGCAGGGTTATAAGTCCAGTTTCCCCCATCAGTCATTAGAACTGAAGAAGTCTCTTGGATGAGAGACTAAACATTTTCAAAAGAGCTAAACCAGTTAGTCCAGTTGAACAGAGAACGACCAAGAAAAAAAAAAACAACCTCGTAAAGACTTGAGTAATTATCAGTAGGGGAATTTTCTCCATCATATTTGAAGCAAGCAGTAGAATGACAGACTACTTGACAATATATAAATGGTAAAACTACGTACTTGCGCCCATTGAGCATGGCACGTATGTGAGGAGGAGGAGGAGGAGGAAGAGAGGGAGAGGGCACCGGAGACGGTGGCATGGGCTTCCACTCATATGCAGGCAGCCTCTCTAGTCCAGGTCCATATAAGCTACAAAACACACATGAACATTATTATTGTACATGAGACACAACGAGATAACCATGTTTAACTTGACTTCAACGTTACTCCACTGATGTTGGTCTTACCTGTCGCCGTGTGACGGCCGTTGGTGGTTGTAATTATAACTAATGGGTGCGGGGGGGTTCGGGCCGTTACCGGGGGCTGACCGGCCCCATGATGCAGTGCTGCGGGGTAACATGCTGCGAGTTTGTACGGAGGTCAAGCATCAACTCCGCCAACGTTCCTGAAAAAGTGGCACAACGACAGGTGGAGACAATAATAATTGACGAACAACGACATTTACCAGTATATACAATAATCGCGCAACAGTCATAAACTCCCCCAACTAGTTCCAGATGAAATTCGAAACTTACCAGTGCTCGGCCAACAGAGCAGGCTAACTGGAGTTAGCTTGCGTTAAACTGTATTTAGCTAGCTGCTTTAAACACCTGCGTCACGAAATGAAATGTGTGTCTGTGTAAAGAGTAAATCTGCCAGACAGGTGTCAATGTTTCCTAACGTAAAAAGTGATATCATACTCTGTTGAGCTCACCAAACAACAATTTCACATGTAAACAAAAACTGAGAATGCTAATCTGTGGTATAGTTTCCTGCCGCGCACTTCCGCTTTGACACTCTGACGTAATGGACGCGATTTAAAAAGGACAGTGTCACGGTCTCTTTAACCCATTAAGACCCAGTAGGACTTCTGTGGCAGCCTCTACGATTTAGAGGTCCTCAAACATGCGACCCGACCCGCCAAAAGTCCAGTCTGGTCCGTGGGATGAATTTGTGAAATGCAAAAATTACACTGAAGATTTGAATCATTTTAGTTTAGGTTCCCACATACAGACCAATTAATCTCAAGTGGGTCGGATCAGTAAAATACTGTCATAATAACCTATACTCTCAACTCCGATTTTTTTCTCTTTGTAAATGTAAATATTTTGAAGTCATTTTACTGTATTTACACTAAAGCAAACTATCACTTCACAAAAGCAAAAATAACCTGAACAAATATGCACATTTTGAAATGTCTGAAGTGCAAATTTAACAATGTTCTGCCTGTTATTAAATGTTTTGTGTATCTTTTGATCCACTGTGATCTGTACGTTATTGTTATAACTAATATTGTTAAAACTGAACTTCGTTTTCTTAAGAAATTTCAATTTGTTCATGTTATTCACACTGTTTTAAAGGATAGTTGGTAGATGTAAATATTTTCATTGCATAATTTAACTTTTTCAGCTCTAAAACATAGAGGAAAGTTTGGACTTGACATTATTTATATATTATTATTTTATTATTTTACTGATCCAGCCCACTTCAGATCAAATGTAGCTTGATGTGGCCCCTGAACTAATGTGAGTTTGACACCCCGGATCTAAATGAATTTTTTTTTCTCTATCTAACCCTTCTGAAGTGATTTATCACCATTTATTACAATATTATCCTCTGCATTTTGTGTGTTTTTTTTTAGTTTATGAAAATCAGGTGTTTTCCTATATTTTATTTACTGATCATGTAGATGTTCATAAAAGCTCAGATTAAAGTTGAGGGATATTATATTAAAAAGACAGAAAACTGAAAAAAAAAAAAAAAAAGTGACTTTTACAACAAAGACATCAATAACTGAACATAGAAACAAGCGTCTCCATCCGCTGTCATTGCTGGACTCCATGGGTTTTACTGGTGAATGAATGTAGTAATAGATGACAGTGTTTCCATGTTGACTACGAAGCTTCTGAACATCCAAATGGGTCATATCTGATGACCATGAAAAGATGACAAGCTGTGTTTTACATCAATTATTTCAACATATTTATAGGTTTAGTGATGCAAAAGTTATTAAAGAGTTTATATTAGTAGATGCTTTTGGATGTTAGTAGCTGTTTGGGTGTTTCTGGGTTAAAAGAAAAAAAACAAACAAAAACAACAAACAAAAACAACAAACAAAAAAAATATGGCGATAAACATATAGTAATCCTCAAGAGAAAATAAAATATTAACTTGTATATAGGCCTTTATTGTTATGAAAGGTTGCATTTATTTGGGTGGATTCATTTGGGCTGAATTAAAGATGGCCTAAAAAGTTAGATAAACATTTTTCAATTTGCATTCTGAAGAAGGGGTAAACCTACAGTTCAGTATAACCCCCATGGCAGCTGTCAGGTTGTATATTACTACTACTATCTTCAGAAACTACATCTTACAGCATTTATTATCTTTGGATTCCACCTTTTTGACTACTTTGGTGATGTTTTGATGCGCAACATGGAACAATATAGATAGATGTCACATACTACCAGTGATAATTGATTTATTGACAAGTGATGTCCCAGATAACACATGGCCCTGATCCTTTTTACTGGATTTATTTTTGTGTCATAATGAGGAAGTCAGTGACCCAAACATAACAGACAGGAAATGTAGCAGTTCAAGTCTAGCTAGGGGGGGACCAGGGAATGTTGTAGCATAGGGTTAGTATTGAAAAAGAAAATAGCTGCAGTAATAGCACTGCTAATATACATTTACATCTGTATTTGAAGCTGACAGGACATGTCTCATATTAAATAACAGATTTAGTCATAAAAGTAGCACTTTTAGATACAGTAGTGTCACTAAATGCAACTAAAAACCAGTTTATGTGATTGAATTTGATGTTTAGCATTCATGCCACCCAACCTACTAAAACAGCTATCAGGAATAGTGTAAACAGTTCATCCATGGGGGAGCCATCTATGTTTTCCACAACTGTGATAGGGATTGAACCCTGACTTCTTTCACAATCACAGAAATTGTTGTATCCAACAGTTTAAGATTTGCAGCAAGTGATTTCAAATTATTATTCTTTATTCTTCATTCTTTAATAACTTCATGTCAAACTGGATAGTATTGCTTATCAATATAGTAAGATTATGTGTCCCTGTGAGGAATAACTGCAGTTTGGATGGGAAGACAATGCTGAAGTATTTTTATGTGTAATACCACTGACAACCACTAGATGCTGACTCCAGAAAGACTTGGCTCCCAGACACTTAAACTAAGTTAACATTTTTCCCAGCTGTCTTTCTGAACTTGTTCATATCTAATAAATGTTCTGCTGGTGTATATTTACATTGATGCTCCGATAATAAGAATACGGTGAGCAGACATCTGATTTTATATGGGACTGCACCTCACTTTTTATCCCTGGTCCCCATGCCCCACATACCACATTCTTTTTTTTTTTTTTTAAAGGGCCATGTGATTATTGTCAGATTGCCATTAAAATGTATTGTAAATATCGACTGAATTTCTAGAAATGGTGGGTGTCCATGCACTGGTCTTGTCTTATCTTATCTTATCTTATCTTATCTTATCTTATCTTATCTTATCTTATCTTATCTTATCTTGTCTTGTCTTGTCTTATCTTATCTTATCTTATCTTATCTTATCTTATCTGGTCTGATCTCACTGTAAGAGTCTATCCAGGGAAATGAGCGGTATTAGTTTCCTATTCTAACTGTGTATCTGAGTGAAAACCCTAGCTTTGAAACTGCACTTTTGTTGGGATCCAGCAAGCATAACCATCACTGGTTTCCTTTATTAATAAGATGCCTCTTGTAAAATCTGACGTTTGGTAACTCCAGCAGCAACAGAGTCATCAAACTTACATGTCATACATTCCATTTTTGGAAGAGGACTCGCTTCAGGCTCTTGGTGATCGTGCTACTTCTCAATAAACTTCTTAGGCTCTGAAACAACAAAAGCATCAAATGGCATCGGTCCCTCGAGCACCCAAGTGACGTCACTGCGGAGGACGGTGTCGTGACGTAAGCAGCTCGATACTGAGGGTGGGGGTGTGAAGTGGAGTAGGGTGGTGGTGGGGGATGCAACAGCCAGATGTGGAGCGGTTTGGGGGGCGGGGTGCAGTGGGGTCTGTGGATAGGCTGAGATCAATACAGCGACATTAGACCACTGTGGAGTGGTTTAATGTGTGGAAAGCACACATCAGCACTGATAGGGACACCAGGGGCACAGTTTGTCATGTGGATCAGTAAAGATTAGATGGTTTAAAAAAAAAAAAAAAAAAGGACATGAGAAGCAGAAATGTATCGGTTTTAATGCAAAATTGCTTTGGAAGCCGTGAAATAGCTGTAGTCTGGATGAGAGTGGGGGTGTAGCCTGTGAGCCTATGGTAATGAGAGAGAGAGAGAGAGAGAGAGAGAGAGACAGAGAGAGAGAGACGCGGGTGGATAGTGTGATGCTGTGCGTTATCTACTGGCTAAATGAGGGTTGTCTTTCCCAGTTCAGGCAGCAGCAGGTCTTCTCCACCCTTCAAACGAGGATCTGTAATTTACACGACAAGAGCCAGGCGTGTGTCGGATCTCCATTGGACCCTGCGCTGGATCTGCCTCCGCTCTGCTGCTGCTGCTGCTGCTGCTCCATCACCAGATCATCATAGACAGGGCAGCAAACAGAGGCGGACAAGAAGAAGAAGATCTGGTGTCCGTGCCATGTGCAGATCGACATGTATGTGTGAATTCATGCGGTGACAGCGGAGGGGAATGGAGCAGTTGTCATCAAATTCCTGCAGACGCACCGACGGTGATACAGGGGAGCCTGCCGTGTAGAGAGAAGACCTTCATACGCAGCAGCCAATCCGAAACATTCATTTTTACTGTCACCGAAAAGGATCAGTGGTCAGGTGTCACCTTTCGTTTCAACCACAACAATGGGGTAAGTGTGATTATTATCCCTCTGGGTGAGTTTGTTTTGCCTCCGTTCTGTATTCATATCAGCTGCGGCTGCCTCACAGGGAATGAACTTCCCTGTCATGGAAACCATACGACGCACAATCCCATAATGATCCGGCTCTACAACTAATACAAACCAGTCCATCTGCCTAACAAGTCTAATCATCCTTAAGGTTGAGGCAACATTTCAGTTGGGTTGTGTAGCACTGAGTAGTGATCTTCTGATGGCCTTGCTTTGCGGAATACTGAAGCAGAAAACGCACCAATTTACTCCCGTTTCCACCTAAAACCGGATTCATTTTCTTGTTGTCTTTTTTATGAGACAAAAAAAAAAAAGAAAAAAAAAGAAGATCTTCAGGCCCAAAACTGGCACACTAATGCTGGTGCAAAAGTTGCTCCATCATCAAACTTTTATGATCATATTAGTGGGTTAATCTGCAGTGGTTCTTAAAGTGGGACTGACTGCCAGGGGGTCCTGGAGGGTTTTAGGGTGTGCTCACTGAAAATGAATTAATAATTCCTTCTGTATTAGAACAATAACACATTGAACAAGGATCCTGTTTTTTCTAGGTCTCAGTGTCCCACTGTTTACTCCCCACCTACATTATAGACAGTTATGTAATTCTGAATGATGGCATGTGGAACAGCAACATTTGTTCTCTAATATTCTCAGAGATCTCAGGTCTGATGTACTGTACATCCTGTACTGGGTTCTGACGAGAATAAAGATGTTTAGGGTCTGTTTAATATTATCAGCAGGAGGCTTTCAATATACCTGTCACAGAAGGCATTTGTGGTATCACATCCCCAAAGGCAGAGTAGTGACTGTACACACATCCTCCACAGCAGACACTCATCAGTGGAAGATCTGGCTAGTGCACCACACTGCTCATTTGCATGTCCCCTAACCCACAGCTCAGCGGTCCATTTCCCCACCAAGGCTGCCGTTCATAACAGCTGTCTCCTGCAGTTCATTGTGATTAATTGCACAGCAGGAGGTTAACAATATGGCACAGGCATGGTGTGATTTTTAAGGCTTCAGCCAAAACTCCTGCATTAACTATTTACAATACAGCGGAGGCTTCTCAGGCTCCCACACTGCCCTCCTACCGTGTGGGCAGCACATCATTCAGCGGTCTCCCACTCAGATTCAACTCTCCACTGGGCTCTGCCATACGGTGACTAAGTTAGTGTTATGCCAACTGACTCAGTGACTCAATTGATTCACAGTGGAATGAAATACAGAGCACTGGCGGCATATAGGGTGTGTGCACAATAATATATGAAGAGATGAGGATGCATTTGAGATTGAGGCTCACATAGGTGCAGATAGCTGTCTACCAGTAATGGCAAAGACAGATAGTGTCATATTTCACTTCTGCCTCGTGGCTCAGTACCAAGCTACTTCCAGCTCTAATGGTTATGGCACAGAGGACATTAGTGTTGGATGAGAACTGGAGATGCCTATCAACACTCTGTGCGCTCATTTCCTGGGCAAATACAATCAATGCCTGGACCAACTGAGTTTCTCTCCCTGTCTTCTTGTTTCCGTGTGTGTGGAGAGAATAAGAGAGTGTTCACAGGCACAGCTTCATCCAAAGCACACTGTAGGTCATCCAAGGCGCTCTCGGTAGACAGAGCAACAGGGAGCTCTCTCATTTAAAGACTGCTCTCTACCTTAAATAAGATGTACTCACCTTCAAGCTCGTCTCTGTTGAATTAATGAAAACCTCTGGAAGAAAGGACTTCTGGAGGTGAGGCCATGGTGGAGGTGGAAACGAAAGTGAGATGGACTATTACATTATGCCTCTGTTTTAGAAAGCGGGACAGCTGCACAGTTAGAGGGGATACACTGAAGCAGAAAATGAAAAGCATCCTTCTGTAGCATAAAATGATAAATGTATAAGCTGTTTGATTACATACTGTTGGATGGCAACACCTGTTGCAGCTCCAGAAAATGGAGATATTTGTGTATGTGGGCGAGAAAGTGGTAGGAATGGGCCTTCATGGATTTTGAGCATAAAATATTGGTATTTCTGAATCATATGAACACAATGTAGAAATGGAATAAAAAAAAAAGTTTTCGAGTTTCCAGCAGCATGGTTGTAAAAGTATAGACAATATAGAGATATCAAGACAACAGATAGATACTTTGTGTATTAGGATGGGTAAAATGCTGGAACTGAATTCTCTACAGCGATAATAAGTAAGTTAACCTTAACCTCAACACTGTATAGCAGGACAAAACATATGGATACATGTGAACATACACATATGGAAGAATCAACATAGGGAATTTATGACCTTAGAGTCTTAAAATCTGGATGGAAATGACAATTTGGAATCGCGTCTTGATTCACATCACATTTCACATCCAGTAGCCAAATTAAAGTATAACACAATGGAGGCCCTGTTCAGGTGTTAATTACATGTTATCACAAGGCTTATATGTGCGCCACATGATGTATGACATATTTTTTATAGTTATTTCATCAGGTTGACAATGATCAAAAACAAAATGGTATTTACCAACGTAGAAAACTTTGTGTCATTTTTAAATTTAATAAGTAAATATTAATAAACTGAGGAATACAAAATAAATTGATCTTTCTGTTGGCAGTTTTCATGCTAACTGTTCCCTTCCAAGTTTGGTAAATAATCATAGTTTAAACTACATAGATAAAATAGCATATTTGTTTTTCATATGGGTGTAAAAAGCCTTTATGCCCCTCAAAGGACTCTATGTCAGTCCATGTATTGTGCCATCATCATCATCATCATCATCATCATCATCATCATCCTCATCATTCCTTTATAGTAACAAAGTTTTCTCATGTCCACGTGACTTCATTCCTTGCTTTACATTTCTTTCAAAAGCATACAGTCATAGTTTCCTGTAGCTGTTTTCAGAGTTTAGAGCTTCCCACTCTCTTCATCTTCCTCTCCTAGAGGAAGGGAGGATTCAGCAGTGATCTCTCCTTTCCTACATTCATCACCTCCTCCACATACTCCTCTTCCCTCCCCTTTACTCTCACTTCATCACTGTGCCCCCACTTGCTCGCTCTTTCTCTCTTGTTCTCTCTACCTTCCTTTTCTGTTTTAACATTCATGTTCCATCACCTGCCCTTGTGTCATGCACTACACTCTGCATGCTAAACATCTCCTCCTCTTCCTCTTCCTCATCTGGGTTTTTCCTCCTTTACCACGTGGCTTCCCGCAATAGCCCACTGCTTACCTCATCTTACACTCTTCCTCCATTTTTCTCTATGTCCTTGTTTTCATCAATAAAATGTCAAAACTTGTGTTCCAAATCACGGTCATGCATGAGCACATCTACATACACACACACACATAACACACACACACACACACAACACACACACACACACACACACACACACACACACGCATGCACACACATCTACTATCAGCATCTGTGTTGATGAGAGATAGACAACATCACAAAGCGTTCTCTGCTTCTTCTCTTCCTGTTGCTAAATCTGTGTCGCTGCCATGCAGGCTACATGCTGCTGCTGGAGTTCACAAAGTCCAAGAGGATCAACATGTACTGATCTGACCTCCATGCACAGCCCTATGACTCTCATCTGGCTACTGGCTAAAACCACTTTCCAAAAACAGCAGGAGTAGGTCTGATGCTCTTTTTATCAAATGATGTTCGTATTTTGATAAATGGACAAAAAATCTGAAATGACATTCACCTTTTACTTTGTAATACTTTCATAAAACATTAATCATTAATCATTTTTCTCCTGCTTTTTCAAAATTCAGTTGTAGGAGGAGGTACTATTTTTTTTTTTTTTTTATTTGCAAGTAGTGGGGTGTCATTTTGGACAAAACTCTTGGCAAAGGCATTCATGTACAAATGAAAGCATAGCAACAAATCTGTATTTGTACTTGTCAAGAAAAGCACAAAATTTGCCACAGCTCCATCAAATTATGTAACAAAAATTATGCTACTTGCCAAGCGGCTATTGCACAGATCATACGGACAGGCTGTGGATGTGTGATGTGTGCTGGAAAAGAGTTAAAATGACTCACAGTTCCGCCACTTACACTGCTGTCGATGATTATGATAATTCGCACACAGCACTCCACAAGCAGCTTTGTGGAGCCGGCATTAATCATCCCAGATTCACTCCCTGACTTCCAATACTCTTCCATTCCCCATCCTTCTCTTCTCTTCTGTCTGACTTTCCCTTCTCTACCCTGTCTCCATGTTCTTTCTTTCCCAGTCTTGGCTAATCACACACAGGAGGGGTGCTGCTGCTGAATTTAATATTCATTTATACAGCAAGCCTTTGATGTCCCCATCACCCCTCAGTGCAGTGTAAGCACTTCTCTATCTCCTGCTCTGCCAGCACTGCCAGCCCAGAATATCTCCCTCTGCACCCTGTGCTTTGAGTGTGTGTGTACTGACTGTAGATATTACCCAAGAAGCCTCAACAATGCTGGAATATATAAGGGCACTGTAAGAGCAAACATAGGAGTGATGGATAAATAGATGGTGGTGAAGGTGCTCATGTGCACCTTGAATGGTTGTCAAAAAAACACAGATCGTCATTATTTTTATCTGGTACATAATAACACTAAAGGGGTAAATCCTAAATCTGGTTTGAGTGCCAAAGAGAGGGTCAATAAGGAATTAAGTCATCATTTAATTTTGATTGTGCTTTAATCTATATGCTACACAGGCACAAATCTGTACAGTCATACATGAATGCAGATTTGTAACTCCTTCGTATCTGTGTCAAAGTGTGTGCATATTTGTATGCACATGGGTTATGTGTGTATGTGTGTAGACTGCGGCCTTGATGGGTGTGTTTTTGGTAGTTAACCACAGCCTACTGTCTATATTTAGCCTTAAACCGTCTCTTTTCCCCCCGTGCTCTCCTATGTGACCCTCGCTCAGTGCTGCAGGCATTCCCATATCAGAGCAGGCAGAGACGGCTCTGCCTTATGCAGTGAGGAAAACACTGAGTTTCTGCTGGATAACTGCATGCATTTAAGGTTTTTGACTTACATGTAGAGAGATTATATGAGAGGGAAAGAAGGCGTCCGGTTATTGAGGGAGCTCAGTTGTAAATTTGTAGATTCAGTTAAGATTCAGCTACATGAATACAAGACAATGTGTACTGGCAGTGGTCCTGTGACAGCCTCTCTCTCTGCGGTGTAACTATGGAGGATGGCGAGCTAGTAATTCGGTTGCCAGGGCGATCTGACTCCCCTGTGGACAACAGGCTTGGTGCCGATGCTGGGTTTGGTGAGACTTTGGTTTTGCGGCACAAAGAAGTTCACCACTTCTTCTTCATCCCCTTCAGGGAGCAGCCCATCTACAGTACACGGGCCCACGTCTTCCAGATCGACCCCAGCACCAAGAAGAACTGGCTGCCCACCAGCAAACATGCTGTCACTGTCTCCTACTTCTACGACAGCACACGAAACGTCTACCGCATCATCAGCCTGGATGGCACCAAGGTGAGCCAATGGGGCTGCACACCATGCTGACCTCGAAGCACACAAAACACTGATTTTATCTCCCAGAGGTTTCAGTACAAAGACATCACATATTAAACCATCCTGAAGGTTTTAGCTACACTGTGATCTACTGAGTGTTAATAGTGTTAATAAGATCAGCAGTCTTAAAAGAGCTCAGCATTGCAACCAAGACTAAGGGCTCATGTTTCACTGTGTGTATGCATGAAGCCGCTGTATTTGTGTGTATGCATGTATGTGAATGTATGTCAGCACTTTACAGTCTGGACTTCAGAGTGTTATTTTTGTAAGAGAAATTTCAGCTGATGTGATCGAGGCACAGCTTAACATGACTGGAAGTAGATGGAGGGAACCGGTCACATGCATGCACACTCCCCACATGTTAATGAATGAGTGGAGGGGGTGACATTAAGGAGAAAAACAGATGACAGACACAGGCATGTAGAGGGTAGAAGATAAAATCAATAATACCCAGGTGAACATGCAAGAATTAAATGCAAGAGTAAAGCAAGTTCACTATTTTGTGCATGTACATCTGGTTTTGAGTGTAACATACATTATATAGCTTAGATTATTACATATAATTATTATGTAACAATAACACACACTCACATACAGTAGATGAAACACTCTTTCGCAACTCATCACTATGTATCGATGGCCTCCACATTACACAACATTGCTAGTCGATCGGCCAATAACTGGTTCTTCATTAGTGTTATTTAACTATTGAGAACAAGTTATATAACATGTTTTGGTTCATATAAATAAATATTAAATCAGGCAATATTCCATATTGGTTCTCCTATCTACAAATTCTATGAAAAAAAAAATACTGTTGAAGGTAGTCAGTCTCTCTATACTTTTTAACTCTAGCAAGTAAAGGCTAAAAAGGTAAATCTTTAAAATCAGACTCACTGACTATAATAATTTGCTCAATCATCTGGGCCTTTCACTGAAGTTTTTAGTTTCAGAAGCTGGTATGGAGCTTTCTTGAGTGTTTACTCTACCAGGATAATGTACAGATGTGGGATCAATGTGAATACACAAACATATTTGATAGTAGGATCATTTCATTGTTGATTTTAGTCTTTCTGGGGGATTTGTTGGAAAAATATATATACAGTATATCACCAGAGTACCCATTCATCTCAGTCAGTGAGTGTTCTAGCATTTGTTAATTCTCTCATTCTCTGTTTTTCATTCCTTTGCTGTATTTTCCTCATCAGATTTCAGTTGTTCTGCTTCACTGCTGTGCTGATATGCACATGTGTGTTTGTGTCTTACTGACAGTGGACAACTGAATTTGCAGCTGAAGGTTTTCACAGTCAAACTCAGCATCTGCTTGTTAGACTTTCAAACATGGATGTCATCTTCTTGGTGGGTGTGAGCCAGCTGCTGTACACCAGGAACTATATTCTCATACAATCACATACACACACTGAGCTGCTGTAGTGATGCGGTATCACTGTCAGACAGACACAAAGATCAAGGCTCTAGTGGAGCTTTCATTTCGATCTGTGCCTTCCACGTGCTTCTTTTTTGAGTCTAAATGATTGTATTTGTCTTACCCTCCCTGTGATACAATAATAGTTACTATACGTGGCCTCTGTTCTTCAGGCAATAATCAACAGCACCATCAGTCCCAATATGACGTTCACAAAGACCTCACAGAAGTTTGGCCAGTGGGCGGACAGTCGAGCTAACACTGTCTATGGCTTGGGATTCTCCACTGAGCATCATCTATCTAAGGTACCGCCCCCATCCTCCCACACACACACACACACACACACACACACACACACACACACACACACACACACACACATACACAATACACACACACACACCCCACATCTATTGTAAACCTTTACAGTAAGCATCAATCACAGGGTGGCTCCTCTTTTCCTCTGCTCCGGTCCCTGAGAGAGGATGGCATTTCAACTTTCTCTCATCTCTAGTTGCTATAGCTTCTCTCAAAGTGTATGATCTGCCTGGCAGTTAGTCTTAATGAGGCTTTTTCCTGTGTGTGTTTATGAAACTATGTACTGTATATGCATGTGTGCGTATGTGTGTGAGTAGGTGGTTGCTTCTCTCCTCTGCAGTATGATTAAGCACTGTCGTGAACCGGGGACGCTTACAGCATCCCCACTGACAGAACAGCACACACTCACACACACACACACACACACACACCCCAACACACACCAACACACACACCAACACACACATATACACTGGAACTCAGCAGTATAGACACGTCCTCAGTGTCAGAAGACAAGGATTAAGGAGCTGATAACAATACCTGATACAAAAGACGCTGCTTTGTCTCATGCAGTGTCCTGGGCATTAATAACAGGTTCTTTTGACCTGATGGTTCTGAAGTCAAATCCTCCATCTTATCTCTGTAGATGGTGACTGCCTTTGACAAACCCGGGGTCAGGTTTTTATTGGATTGCCAAAAATACAGAACAATAATATGTGTAGAGGAATTTATTGTCCCAGTTAAAGCATCCATATTACACCCACATTCTCAGGTGTAACAGACAAAACAACGCAACACGATGAACTAAGATGAAAAATAAAGAAGAGATATAACAAAATAAAAATGATAAAGACAAAACAGGACAAAACTGGCCTGAATGGTAACAAAATAAAAATATTCTTTCAGACTGTGTTTTGACAGAAGAAATTGGTCATTTGTAGTTTTCACATTAACATTTGAATCTCATTTATTAATGGCTCTGTTAGTTGGTGAGAGTGTGGTTGCTGCGATTGTTGACGTTATCTTACTATCTGTTACTGATGTTCTGACATTACAGCTATGTCAACATGGAAGAGTGAGTTTAAATGTAGAGGTTTGCTATTTCTTGACATTTTGTTTGTAAAGTTTGGGCCCAAGAAGAATAGTTTTGTCACTGTTTCTCTTTTTTTTGTATAATGCATCTGTGAAAGGAAAAAAAAAACTGAACTAAACTAAACTGAAAGACAATGACTGACTAATGAAACTTCTTTAATGCAGAGTGTTTTATTGAACATATCTGAGGCTGTGATTAAATTATTAACAGGAACCGCTGTACATCATAAGTGGACTCATATATCATTTTCACACTCATACCTGCCAGCTTAGCAGACAAAGTATTTCTGTGGCCAGAGTTTAAAGGTGAAATAATTAGGTTCACTTCTCAGATAACTGCATTGGCTACACTCCTGAGGCACTTATACCAAGAACTACTGCATTTAGATCACTGTACCAGAACTATTATATTGCACTGAAGTGAAATGATATTGAGTTACTCATTGCAACTTGTCTAATGGCAGACACAAGACCAGCTCCAGCAGAGTTGTCAATTTAATTTCCCCTCCACTCGGCCCTCTGCAGTACTTTTATACGCTGGATTACTCTACAGTGGGAGTTGTGAGAGTGGGAACCACACCCTAAAGGGACATTGGGTCTGTGTTCTTTTTGAGCATATGCGCCAGTGTGTTTAGTATTTGTTCAAAGCCCCTCGCTGAGCCACCTACCGCTTCAGGCTCTCTGGAGTATCTTTGCTCTTGACTAAAATAACTCTAGAGATCAACTCAGCAGTCGACAAATTCTGATTAAAGGAAAAGTCAAAGAGGGAATACAATGGCCAGCATGCTTTACACTCTATGTGTGTTTTTGAGATAGAAAGGTAACATCAGTGCCTACTTAGCTCATGTTTCTGTTGAGGCATCATGGGTAAGGACCTTCTTTAAGCTCACTACGGTTGTTATTGGCAACAGGTTCACCCTATCCTTCCACAAACCCCTTACACACGTGATCTATGGTGTGTCCATGCAGAGCGTCACAGCACAGAATAAACTACAGTTCCAGGTGTTGGTAATACATGCACACACTGTAATCGTTTTATTTATGCAAGAGTTGCCATTTGTACAAACAGTTAAACAATATAATGACTAATGTAATATTTGAATTATTAATCATTATTGTATTTTTAATTGAGAGCATTACTTTATGTTTAGGGCTTAGGGATTGGAATACACCTGGCAGTTTGATAACAACAGGAAGTGAAGAAAGATAATGTTCTGTGGGTCCCATAATTTAAGATAGATCACAACCAAGTAAACCGAGTGTTATAATATGAAGTGATAACATATATGTCTATGTTGTGAAACTGACAGAAACTGGAAAAGTTCACCTTTTTTGTCCCCATATGGAAATTCATCCTCTGCTTTTAACCCATCCTAGTCTATTAGGAGCAGTGGGCTGCCACTGCATAGCACCAAGTGTCCCAGGTCAAAGTCACAACCTTAGTTAAGGCTGCAGGAGCTGAAATCAGGTGGAAAAAATGTCAGAGTCTGAAAATACACATCCTCCTTCTGCAGCCCTCTCTCCCGCTAAATGAAGTGCAGTTGACCTGATGTTTCATGCTCTTCCAAGCTTCCATGTTGAGCCACAGCAGTAGAATCTGACAGATTCTGATCAGTGATGCATAATTACAGCTGTGAACCACATAATTAACACCCCTTACCTGTGTGAAACTGCCTGTGATAAGTCAACATCAGGGTGTCACAGGGTGTTGATTTTCTACAGTCCAAAATTGCTGGCAATCTGATGAAAAGTAATTAACACATTTTGCCTAATGCCACTAAAAAACTATCAAGTACTATAGCTGTCGTGTCAGGGATAGGAGAATGAACCTAGCATACATGTTAGCACAACCCAGGTCCTTACTTACTGCATTATTTTTAACTATGCATTTATTGATTTGTGAACTACTTGCCCTGCAATAAACTGCTGGCATGTCCAAGGAGTACCACCCACTGATAGCTGGAATAGGCTCCAGCATCCCCATGACCCTCCAGAGGATTAAGCAGTTTGCAAAGTGAATGAATGAATGTTAACAAAAAAAAAAAAAAACATTCCCTAGATAATACTGAAAATCACAACTGCGATCACTACTAAACAAATGTACATTACCGTAATCAAACAATAAACAAAAATATACAATTGAAAAAAAGAGGAGAAACAAAAGGAAGAAACAGAAATGAAAAGACTCTTTTGCTACATATGACATTTCTGTACATTTAGTAAATTATAATAAATACTTATGACTGTTCTCTGTGTCCAGTTTGCAGAAAAGTTTGCTGAGTATAAGGAAGCAGCACGGCTCGCTAAAGAAAAAAGTCAAGAGAAGATGGAGATGGCCACGTCTCCATCGCAGGTACGTCAAGCACACCCTGCCATAACCCTTAGCTTTTTTCACTCCACTCTTGTAACTTTTAAATGAGCAGTATGATGAAGAATCAGCCAAAAGATTTCGCATTCCCCCCAGTATCCCATGATCCTCTTGTCTCTCACTGAACACAGTGTCATTTTCTCTTTATGTATCCACTGTACATAAAAATAAAAAAACAACAAAGTGGAAGTTGAGAACATAATTAGCCTGTATGCGAGGTATTTGTTTGTGTGGAATATCTAATATAGAGTGTTTTAGGGCATGTGTAAGAGCATCTGAGAGAAAATTAGCTTGTTTCTGAAGAGAATCCCCAGAGAAATCTGTTCTTTAATCTAAAGCTGTTAACAGGCGTCATGTCTTCATCTGTTCATTACGGCTGGCTCAGGAAGCAGACCCCTGCTGAACTGCGCTCTATTACTTGTACTGTTATTGCTGTAGCCACAATGTGTTGAAATGGCCCTTGTGTTTCCCATGGGAGGGTGTTTTTTTAATGAAGCCAGTTGTGGACAGCCTCATTCTCATCAGGGGTTGAAGCTCCATGACCACTGACCACTAGTGCTCTACAGTAACTGCTGTTACGATAAAGGCTGCAGCCTTCGTCATAGTGGCCCACTGAGGATGTTTGCACCACCAGACCTTGTTTTTCTGTCCTCATAATGAACTGAAATGCATCATACTGAATTAGTGCATTGAAAAAGATACAGCACAGAGCCATATGCTGGTCCCAATAGACCAGACCCTTAGAGGAAATGCATCATGAACAGATATGAAATGGTAAACTAATGAACGTAGAGCGCAAAGCACCAGCCATAATATTCTCCTTATCTCTCCTGTCCTTCTTGTCCATTAGGAATGTACATGCAGTGTCATTGTGCTATTGTATTGTGCTCAAGCCCTAAGTCTTAATAGCTTTGTTTTATGTTTGAACAGCAGCTAAATGATTTGTCTCTCATATAATTCTGTGGTTGTATGGGATATAAAGATAAGGATTAATCCGTAATTCTGCAATTTCCCAGTGCTATAGTAAGCTACTTAATGGCCTATAGGCATGTGGAAGTGTTCAAGATGTACAAATTTTTAGCACCACAGAAAGAACAGCGGAATATCGCCCCACCCCATACACTAAACACATATTTCTACCATTGTTTCACTAACATATTTGGCAAATTTAAGAGATAAAAATGGGGAAAATCAATTCTTGTAGGAATACAGCAGCTTAATGGCATAAAATGATCATCTATGAGATTGTTGTTTTTAATTTGTAGCTATCTCTAGTGATAAAAGCCCATTGTGGTCTCACATTTTCTGTTAGTTATATTATGAATAATGTTCTATTTTGTATATGAATTTGTAAATAATCCCAACCTCAGTGTTTTTTTATTTGTCATATGTAATGGTGGCTATATTAATGCTCACAAACCAACTCTGCTACTATTTATTCCCAACAAACTACTTTTTGTGCTTCTGGTGATTTTAAACGCACCATTTCCTGCCTGATGCCTGAGGTTTTTTCTATGAAGGGAAACGACCAAACACCATTAAGAACCAGAGAGCTTTCATAGCCTCACCATATGTTAAAGGGGTTCTGTGTAGTACTGATATTCCAACCTATCAACAGCAGAGGGAAGTCAGGTACCAGAAACCACCTACGGCTACCAAAACTAGCAGCAAATTAACACTGTGCCTCTGCAGACTGTATCACTCATCGAATAAATTATAAATCTTTTTGTTTAATGCTACACACTACGGAAGCGTATTGCATTCACACAAAGAAATAAATTCGGCTCTGTTTTTCCGAATTAACGAGATAATTATCTCATAATTACCAGAAAAAAAAAATGGGGCGACACGGTGGTGCAGTGGTTAGCACACGTGCCTCACAGCAAGAAGGTCCTGGGTTCGATTCCAACACCAGTCGACGAGGGGTGGGACCTTTCTGTGTGGAGTTTGCATGTTCTCCCAGTGTCTGCGTGGGTTCTCTCTGGGTACTCCGGCTTCCTCCCACAGTCCAAAAACATGCACTAATAGGTTAATTGGTTAATCTAAATTGCCCATAGGTGTGAATGTGAGAGTGATTGTTTGTCTCTATATGTTCAGCCCTGCGATGAACTGGCGACTTGTCCAGGGTGTACCCCGCCTTCGCCCCTATGTAGCTGGGATAGGCTCCAAGCGACCCCCGTGACCCTAGTGAGGATAAAGCGGGTTCAGAAAATGAATACCAGAAAAAATAAGTAAAAAAAAAAAAAATTGGCTCTGTTTTTCTGAATTAACTAGATACTGTTTTCTGAAAAACATTTAAATTCGGCTCTGTTTTTCTGAATTAACGAGCCCGCAGAAGCCGGCGCTCGGAGCCTGACGTGGTGATGCGGGGAGTTGGAGTTGGCATTAATGAAGTCAAATAAAATGACATTCACCAGCATTAAAGAAAATATAACAGCAGAGGACTGTAAATGTGTATTAATTTATTTGTTGGACCTGATGAAGAGCATTACTCAGAACTAGATCCATGGAGGAGCGGCTTGGTGTCCCGGTTCACTGCGGTTAAGAGCCCCTCCAAGCCCCACAGGAGCCGGGGCTTTGAGGGCGCTAAGCGGGGCTTGGAGGTCAGAGCACAGCTTGGTTCTGAGTTCTGTAAACGAAACTAATTCCATGATCCTTAAACGGAACCAACTTCACACTCCCCCGATGGGTTTTCAGGAGCACAGGAAGGAGCTCCGGCCTGGATAAGGCACTACTGCCCCATCGACTGAGAAAATCAGAACCGAATTTTATTTTTTCATAGAACGGTATAAACACCTTTAAAAAAATGGGGTCTGTTTTTCTGAATTAACGAGCCAAATTTTTTAAACTTATTTTTTCTCGTAATTACGAGATAATTATCTCGTTAATTTGGAAAAACAGAGCCAAATGTATTTTTTTGTGTGAATGCAATACACTTCTGTAACACACATCTGTACTATGGTATTATTACATTTTCTCCTTCATAAAAAACTCACATTGAATTATTACAAGTCAGTCAAAATAACACTGTCCTGTAATCTTCATGCGCTACATCAGCTGATAGTTTACATTACATCTCTGTTAGTATAGCTGCATTTTTAGACTGAAAACAGCCTCAGTAAAATCACATTTCACCTCCTTTTTCTGCATGGTTTTTATCATCAGTAGCTGCACCAAAGATCTGTTTGGAATCATCAAAACTGTCCCAGTTTAGTCTGAACCGTGGCTCAGCAAAAGGCAAACACAGCAAAGATAATAACATCACATAATAACTTCATACCTTCATAAGCACCATTTCAGAATTAAACTCTATTCTTAGGGTAGAGCTGTGTCCAGTGGTGAAAACAACAACAGTACTTCTAGCTTTTATCACTTTTTTTGGCTGAATAGTTGTTTCTCAGTGGTTCGCATCTCATCTTGTCACGTTCTAACACTTTGGTCAAATCGAGACTAGCAAAGTCACTCACTACTCCCTCTAGTGGCCACATAAATCCACCAGACTGTCGTGAATATATTTAGTTCATGCCTTTTCCATCCAATATACTGGCGATTTTTTACATAACTTCAGAACTCTTTTTTATAAACATTCTAAAAAACTTTTAGGTAATTTTTCAATATTTTAAAGTAGAAATACTGCACATGGCCCCTTTAAGTCATCACTGCTTCAAATGATGTTAAACACAGTGAAATAAGATTCATAAGGAAATATCACAGATCAACACTGTCTTTATACTTTATATATGTAGTTGTATAATTTTATCCTGCAATAATCAATGACCATGACAGGAGTAACAGACCCTGCTTCTTTTGTAGGAGTCTCCAGGAGGCGAGCTCTCGTCACCTTTGACCCCAGTGACTCCACCCATGGAAACCATCAACGGCACAGATGAAATCTGTGACACAACCCCCAACTCAGACACCCGTCCAGAACCAGCGCAGAACGCACTGGCCTTCGCACACAGGTAGACCCAACCCTGATTTGTTCACTGACCTGTGTCGTCATGTCACAGTCTGACTCTATGCTCTCACTGTCATCTTTCACACAGTAAACGCACAAATGCACATTAAATGCAGTTACAGATGTTGCACTGGATGGGTTCATTCTGCTCTCTGTCATGTCCAGTTTTGAAGGGCGTTCTGTTCTGCTGTTTGTCTGAAGCGCAGACATACACCAGTCTTTCCTTCTCTTTTCCTCTTTATTCCTGTACACCTTTATGTTTTTTTTTTTTTGACCACATATCAGCATCATAGTGATCTCCCTCTATTCATGCCTGCTCTCTCGTGTTTTTCCTCTCTAGGGAGCAGTTTAAGACTTGTCGGGTCTGCTCTTTCTGATAGGGATGTCGTTAGGAGTCCTGACTACAGCGACATCATAACTGCACAAAACTAAAAAAAAATGTTCAGGCACAAATTTGTCTAAAAATCTACTGCTTTGATTTCAGTTCAGCCACAGGAAGGGTGTCTTTACAAAACCTAATGCATGGCTGCGTAATGCTAAACTGTTAAAAATGGCAACTACAGCACGCCATTACTCTGGTGCAGAAGAATAAGGGCACAATGCATTTTTAATAAACCAGTAACACTTACACGGACCAGCAAGAGATGTAACTTTCTCAGGAATGAGGAGCTAACAATCTAAGATATTTACCTTATTGATCTGAGCATGCTTGGTATATTTGAAGTTTTACTGTTTGTTCTACTACAATGCAATAATATCTTTTAAAATGCAAATTTCTAATTGTATGACTTTTATGTTTGATGCATTATGGAGTATGTGACAGTATCACTTCTATGCATGCACACTCCTGATGTACACACTCCTGATGTCTTTATGTCCTTGTTATCAGACTAAATATTCAATGTGAATGTTAATGGTTGTTTATTTTACAGTAGATTGTGTAAGATAAAGAGGTCAAAGCGTCATGTAAATGATTTTGTATAATGGCTTTCTGGAGAGGTATCGCTGCTAGGTTTATCAGCAAAAAGGTGTCTATGACGCATTTATGTAAGACTTATATAACATACTGTGGGAGGCAGAGAATACAAAGAAGACAGACACACGGAGAGTGTGTGTCAGAAACTAGCAAGAAAGAGCACAACAGAGGGGTGCATTGTATAGTCTGCACATGAGTCACTGATAACCAAGTATCAACTGCAGACACACAAACTTACTGCTATGAATTCACACTTCTGAAAGTGAACAGGAGGACACGCAGAGTCAGAGACATGTGAGTGACTGAATAGTTGTTTTTTTTTCTCAGGAGAGGAAATGTTGCTATTATCAACTGTCACCTGTAGTCAATTGTGCACACAGGTCTTTTCATTTGTAAAATCTCTGTAATATCTCATTTTATTATTTCTCTGGCTGCGATTCTTATTAATTAAAGATGTCAATCAATTGCTTAATGTACTATCATTCTTTTTGTGCTGAAGTGCTGGTGTCGGAGATGAGATGCACTGTAACAGTATCATTTTACAATCTTAAGAGGCGCTTGTATTAACATGTGTTGAAGTCCACATTGTAAATACTCATAGATCCCTTCTGCTTCATCTTGAACTTAAAGCTACATAGATTTGTGCAGTGAGATGTAGAGAGGACACCCACTGCCTGCTGCAGCGTTGCTGTTGATGTGTCTATTAATGCTGCATGCGTGGGAGACGGGGTCGACTCTCAGCATTGGAGATGGCAAGTGTGGACGTAACAAGCAAACCTCAGTCTCGCATATTCAGGCATATGCAAAGAGGGTAGATGCGAGAATCATCCACAAACACCACTCTTTTTATCTTTAATATCTTTTTCACCTTTTTATGCACACATGGATCAGAATTTTTGTAATTATCTACTACATACATGATCTTTATATGTTTATCACTTTTGCAGTAGCTATGAGTCTTTTAAAGGTATATTTCTGACATGTTGTTACGTGGTGTGTAAAACCGTTAGTTGATTTGTTGAGAGAAAAATAAAAATGTTGTATGTAAATGATGCATTTGTGTTTATTTTGTGTGGTTCAAACCTACATGTAGAGAAGCACCTGTAATACAGGTGTGTGTAGACCTCTGTGGTATTGTGCTTCTATGCGGTGTGTCGGATATGAAATGATGTACATATATGTATAGCTCTTGACAGCACAGCAGGGCTGTGTAGGCAGGTTTATGTGGGTGCAGGGGGCAGAGGAAGACAGAGGAGGATGAGAGACAGCTGTATGCAGGGCTGTGAGAGGGTTTTTTATATCCCAGTGTGTAGGCGTGTTTGGCAGGTCTGCAGAGGACACGTCTGAATGGTTTTCTGAATGTCGGAAGACCTTTAGTTGGGTTTGCCTTGGCTTCATGTGAATGGTCTTGTAGGGTTGGAGGATGTAGGTGTCTTTTTTGTGGGTTTGCGCTAAGACTTGTGTGAGCGAAGCGAGTGGCAATGTCATACGTCAGGGTGCCTCCGTTCCTCTGGTGCTGCCATGGCAACTGCACTGGCTCCCTGCTTTTCTTAAGGGGTTCTGTGAGGAGGAAACACCTACCTGACATGGACAGCGGTCAGGACACAGAAGAAATTCATAAACGCTGTAAAAACACTACTAGTGTCAGAGGTGTGTGTTTTGTGATTAGTAGTGTGCCAAGTGTGCGCGGAGAATTATGTGTAACACTGTGAAATAGTAAGACACAAAACACAGGCTTGATGCTTTATTCAATACTTCTGTAATATTGGCATTAACAATGCAGTGTACACATGACAGATTATATTCACATCACAAAACATTGAGAATTCAAATGAATTAAAATAACACACAATAAAATAAAATAAAGAAATAAAATGAGGAAGATACAAATAAATCAATAAAATGAATTATTTAAATCTGCTGTCACATATGCAATTAAACAAGACTTTGAAATTTCACAGTAATTTTACTTAAAAATGCATAATGAACACTGTCCTAAAAGTTAAAGGGTTAATCTGCATTTGATTCCCTTAACACCACACAATAGGTTCCAGTATTATGAGAAGTGTACTTACAAATTAACAGTCACCTGATAAAAAAAAAAAAAAAAAATCTAAATTGTAAAAAAAAAACAAAAAAAACATTCATTTGTAAATAATTGTACACACATTGTCTTCATATTACCAGCAGTCTATCAGTAGTTCAATGGCAACAGCGATGAACTTACCCTTCATGTGTTTCACACACCATCACTTCTGCTCTGCTGTCCTCACCAAGAATTGCGCTCAGGTGCCCTCTGAAACCTTTAAGCCAGACTCATTTAATGGAGATGAACACCAGTGTCAAAATATCTTTCACTCTTCTGTGTCCTCTAAATTTCCCTCCATCGCTCTGCTTTGCTTTCTCCGTCTGTCTCCATCTTCGCTTCTTGACGTCTCGCCTGCTCTCCTGCACTGCGAGCTGGTTTGTGGGGTTTATACATTGGCAGTGCTGTGCGCCTTGGTGACAGCATCGCTCCATGTGTGTATGTGTGGTAGTGTGCCAGTTAATATGTGCATGTGTAGGATGGAGTGTCGTCTCCCTCCTATGCGTCACACACACAGACACACTTGTACTTGCAGAGGGGGTGGCTGTTGTGTAAGAACTGAAGGCACCGTGGGAGTCCTGAGTGAATTAGATCTGGGCTTTCTCTCTTTTACACTTCACAGAGTGGGTGTTATGGCATAGCAGAATGCTGCAGTGTGTGAGTGTATATGTGTATGGCAGGGAGGGGGGTGGAACAATACTGAAAACAACGTTGTTATGGGTCAGAAACAGACCCTCATCACTCCGAGTGAGTGAGCTAAGCTTCCTTTTGTGTTGTTCAGTGTATTTCTTTCCACTGCTGTGAGGAATTACAGTGAAGTATGTGGGAGCAGAAGCTCCTTTTCAAAGGTACTTGACTCGATGTCAGCTCTCGACAATGTTTAGGTCCCATATATTTTCCTGCCCATGTGAGACAGTATGTGAGAGATAGGGATTGAACAATATGTAAACCATAAATGGATGCCTGCAGTGAAATCCGCACAGGGAGCTTTTTTTTTTTTTCTTCAGATCGTAGAATTATGCTTCAACTCTAAACTGACTGCACAGATGAGATGCAGGAAGTGTTTCTCTGCTGTCCTCACACATCTCTTCTACTATAAAATTCCATCATTCAATCACTTCTGCTTTATCTCTCATTTCATCCTCTCTTCTGTGAGTAGCTGGACCAGATTAGGCTCCAGCCAGTCTGAGGATATAATCTCAGATTACAACCAGTGTGTCAGACAGCTGCTTTCAAAGTTACAGGCCAGGAAGTGTACCATGAGTGTCCACTACAGCCCTTTCAGCTTCCTGTTTCTGCTAAACTGTTCAGATGTGCATTTAGGTGGATGAATAACTAGTACTGACTAAAAAAACTTTATGAGTGTAATTGCTGTGGTCTGGATGGAATGTCAGTGAGATGAACCTCAATAATCTGTGGTTATTTTTGGCAGATTTACAAAGGCCAACATCAGCTTTAACCCTTTATAGGGCACTCATAGAAATACTCTGAAATTCAAAATTTCAACCTTAGTGTGTTATTGGAGGACCCAACAAGACTTTATTACTTTTGTGAAAGGTCAGTGAAGTTACTGTATTTGGTTCCTTGCCCGTAAGTGGCAGGAAAAAAAATACAATAAGTGTATCTAAAAAAAATACAAGAAAAACACATGTAATGTGAAAGGAACATGTATTTTAGAACATTAGAACAACATAAGTGCTGATCCAGGCACCTGTCAACAAATACATTATTACTTTGAACATCCTCACTTACATTAGTACCATTACTTCATGGTACTGTAATGGCAAAATTATATCACTTGAGTAACCGTCGAAACCATATCACTCACGCAATTCCTATCTGACCCATTTGTGTAATTCCATCTAACTGGGCTAATTTATATCACTTGTATAATTCTTAACTAACTTCAAACCTCTGGTCTTACTGTACTCACACAGTCACAACATACACTATCTGTATCTAACTGCACAGCACATTCTCTGTTATCAAGGACATTAGCCACCGTGTGTATCAGGGAACACAAAGCATCTCACGCTGACGTACATGAGCAGCACCAAATCACCCCATCAATGTTTCCCTCCATACGTAGGACCTCTGAACCCATCCTGACCCCTCCCACAGAACCCTTGATTACTTCATGACGTTTGACCACTTGTCAGCTGTTTAAGACTATAACCTTGCTTTTTACCTCTGCCAAGGAGGTTATGTTTTTGCCGGCGTTGGTTTGTCTGTCTGTCTGTCTGTCTGTCTGTGTGCAAGATAACTCAAAAAGTGATGGATGGATTTGGATGAAAATTTCAGGAAATGTTGATACTGGCACAAGGAACAAATGATTAAATTTTGGTGGTGATCGGGGGGGGGTCACGGGGGCACACTTATTTGCCTTGGCGGAGGTATGCGCTCTCTGAGTATTTTCTAGAAAAGACAGCGCAGACTTCCACCAAGGCAGATCAGTGGACCCCCGTGTCCCCCCCACCCCCAATCACCACCAAATTTAATCATTTGTGCCACAGACAGACAAACAGACAGACAGACAAACACTGGGGGGAGGGCACTGATCTGCCTTGGTGGAGGTCTGCGCTCTCCTAGTGCTTTTCTAGTTTCATTGTCCTATCTTCTTCTGTATATAATGCTCACTACTCCATTCTCACTTACTCTCTCTTAAGACTTGTTCAGGGGGAGTCCTTCCTGCAGGAAGCAATAAACTCACATGAAAGGCCAGTTTTGACTCTTGAGTTCTCAAATGACAGATTTTCCCACCATGGTACCAAACAAAGCAATTACACTCACTGTTCATGCAGAGGTGGACCTTGCAGGCCCTGTAGACTACATTGGACCTGAGATGGTTGACTCACTGTCCTCACTGTAACTGGTGCTGTCCCTGTATTGTAATATGTGTGGAAATTACCAAAAATAGTCACTTGCCCAATAAAGGGTTAAGATATATGAGTACATCCATAGTATGTAAACATAATCATCATTTTATGTTGCTGCAAATGATGTAAACTGACAGTGCATTCGTTCCTGTGTCCTGCAGCCCCGCCATGACAAAACACTGGGAGGCTGAGCTGGAGGCTCTGAAGGGAAACAATGCCAAGCTAACAGCGGCTCTGCTGGAGTCCACAGCCAACGTCAAACAGTGGAAACAACAATTGGCTGCCTACCAGGAGGAGGCAGAGAGACTACACAAAAGGGTGAGTGACGGGGGCAGTGGAATACTTGTGTGATCTCATGTTTGATTAAATCATTCAGACCAAAAAGGTGACATCGTTTGAATTGGGGGAGTGAAAAGTGAAAATAAAGAGACAGAGGAGAGATCAGTGTGGTCACAAAGAAGAGAAAGAAGAGTTCAGGTGAACAACAGTGGAAGAGAAAGAAAGGGTGAGATTGGATGTCTCAGTGTTCTGTGAATATTAATGCTTATTTCCGTCGTGTTCTCATAGGTGACTGAGCTTGAGTGTCAGAGCAACCAAACTCCTGTGATCAAATCCCAGAAGACTGAACTTAACCAAACCATCGAGGAACTGGAATCTACACTAAGGGACAAAGAAGAGGTGTGTCAGAGAAAGAGACCTGAGATGGAAGAACAGTGAATTAAAATAATTATAATGGTTTATGTATCCTGCATTCATGTTAATCTCCTTTGTCCTCCTCCAGGAAATGGAAAAACTGAAAGAAGAACTGGAAAACATGAATGATCTGATGGAGCAGAAAGACACCCTTACTCAGAAACTTGAGGTGCGTGAATCATTATATTATCCTCAGAATATTCTTCAGGTTTTTGGTGACCTGCTTGAAAATATAAACGTATTTAAGAGTGTCAAATTGAAGAAACGGAATATAACACTTATCATTGTGTTTGGATTTTATTGGAAAGCACTTTGGTCACTTTAAGTGTTGTAAAGGGCTCTACAAATAAATATTGGTTGATTGATTGAATGATTGATTTCCTTTGTATATAATCATACAAAAATGAGAACCAGTGTGTTTTTGTTACCTTGGAATATGGCGCTTCATCTGTAGCCTTTCTTTTATCCATTTTATCACAGGTGGCATTCCATCATGTTGTACATCACTATGTTTCCTAAGTAATATCCCTTTAACTTGCTGTAGTGAAATCTTTTATATTTTTAGTGGCCACCATAGGTCCAGGTGAGCTGACGGCCGTGTGGAAATTAAACCGTAGATGCCACTAATATTACAAATTGAACCTTTAACAATTAGTGGTTACATCAGCCTTAACCCATAAAGACCCAATGTGACTTAAGTGGCAGTTTCCAAATGAATTTTTCTCACCTTTCCTAAGTGATTTATCACCATTTATTATAATACTCTCCTCTGAATTTAGCATTTTTTCCAGTGAAAATTATGTATTTTCCTATGTTTAAGTCACTGATCATGAAGATGTTCATAAAAGCTCAGAGTAAAGTCAAAGGTTATTATATCAAACAGAAAAAAAAAGGAAGAAAAGGTGAGTTTTTCAGTAAAATCTATCATTAACTGAACATAAACCAAGTGTGTCCATCCACTGTCATTGATCCAACTCCATGAGTTTTACTGGTGAATCATTGTTGTAGAAGATGACGGTGTTTCCACGGTAACTACGGAGCCTCTGAACATCCAAATGGCTCATATCTGATGACCATGAAAAGACGACAAACTACATTTTACCCGAATCATTTACATGTATTGATAGGATTAGTGGGTCAACAGTTTAGATCAGTAGATGGTTTCGGTCAGTGGTGGATGTTTGGGTCTTTATGGGTTAACCTCCTAAGACCCAGCTATGAGTTTTCTGTCTACATTTGTGGACAAGAGTTTCACAACTTTATACAAAAAAAAAAAAAAAAGAAAAGAAAACTGTCCACCGCAAAGGACATTCCATAAAAAATTTGAAAACTGCATCCGAAAAAACTGTTGCATGGTGATGTTTCCAATATAGGCACTTATTTAATAAAAAACAAAAAAAGCTTGTACTTTGCTGACATTTCCTGGGTCTTAGGAGGTTAAGGTTAAGGTCTAATACAGGTGCTTTGACCTTCCAGTTCTCCTGTTATCAGCTTATGTCTTGTAGAGTTCCAGGGAGAGGTAGGGTGTGTGGGTTAAATAGTTTCATAAATGCACCTGTCAAGGCTGTCACATGGTCTCAGAAACACTACTATTGCTCTTGTAGGAAACGGAGCTGCGCAGTCGAGTCCTGGAGGAGCAGCTGGCAGGAGCTGAGCAGCGGCTGGAGGAGAACCAGGAGGAGCAGGAGAATTTCAGGAAGAGCCTGCGGACGCTGTTGGAGCTGCTTGACGGGAAGATTTTTGAGCTGACAGAGCTCAGAGATACCCTAGCCCGACTCATAGAAGAAGCCAGCTAGAGACGGAGCTGCTTAAACTTTATAGACAGAGCCATATGATAATTAATTTACACCCTGACATCCCCAAATCACCCTCACCGACCCGACTTGACGCTCTGTTCTCCTTGAACACCCCAGACACAATAAAACTGAGACACTACACTGCCCTTATTCATATATTGCTCAAAATGGGCAGCTAATTTCCCGTTTTTACCTTGCAGACATCAAGCTCAAATTTCCTGCTGGCACTCCTGTAGTTTAAGACAACACAGGGACTACCTCATCTTGCCTTCTGATTGGCTGGTGTGGGTGTATCCTTGGTTGATCTCATCAGTCATAGAGATGCCTGCCGTGGCACACTGCAACTGCCCCCAACCCACGCACGCACACATACCCCCCCAACACACACACACGCACACACACAGTTAACTTGAGAACTGTGCCTCAGTGCCATCTGCTGTTTGACTGGGAGCGCAGCGCCACAGCTTGCAGCATAACAATGTCACACCCTCCTCCTTTTTTCCCCCTTAAACTGTCCCCCCAAGGGGAATGTTGAAAGTCATGTGGAAATAATTGCTGTTAAGACTCAGAGAACTGCGCCAAAGCTGCCAAATCCCCCCCAAAATATTGTCCTCTAACAAGCAGATGCTTTGATCCAAAGTGACTTACTGTACAGAGAGAAGTGCTGAACAGTGTGCATGAGCTCGGCCTGCCAGCGGAGTGTCACTGGAATTAAAAGACTGCTCTCAAACAAACAAGTCAGTCTCACCTGTTGGCCCAGAGTATTATCACTGCAACTCCCCAGCCAGGACACACAGGGCTGCTGGGAAATAGAGTTTCAATAAGTGGACCACTTCGCAAGTGTAATCGAATGACTACTATGTATCCATACTCTATAAAAAGTTCAACATGATTAACAAGTATTGATTGAATCTTCCAGTGGCATTGATCATGCCACACACAAATTTTAGAAGGCATGTGCCCGTGTTAGATTTAACATGATTCCTGTATCCAGACTGCTTCCACCATCACAGACAACTGACCTGTCTTCCTGCCAAACTCAGTGTGGTGTGTGTTCTTGAACAAGGCCTGACCTTTGACCTAATGTGTGCCTTCAAAGCACACATAAGTGGACACGTTTGTATATAATATAGTGTGTATGTGTGCGTGTGTGTGTTTTGTGCTGTGCGAGAAGATCAAGGCCTTCACACACGTACACTGAGCAATACCAGACAGGCTCTATATTATAACACCTCTATCTAACACTATCAGGTAATCTACTCAGCGGACCCATGCAGATAGGTCAGATGCAACTCAGCTGATCCCCCCCCCGCGTCCAATATAGAAAGTGTACTACTGTTGACCGCGAACCTGTGTGGCAGCCCTGACCGGTCGAAGTAGTGCATCGTGAAGGGCTTAGAGTGTCATCCACGTGTTCATAAATCTCCACCTTCAGTGAAACTGGCCACAGATTTTCACTCATCACAGTGAATACAGAACTGTACTCAGTTTCTATTGTTTTTTACACAGGATATAATACTGATGATATACTTATAAATCTGTATAGGATAACTTTCTATACTTATGTTGGCATTGTAAATGAATGGATGGATTATTCAAATGCAGTAACACTCTGCAGTGGCTTATTGTTGTGTATTAACCCAAATAAAAAGCATTATGTTGTTATCAGACAATGAAAACTTCTTCAAAACATTTGAACAATTAAGCACCACAACATAAAGACATAACTCTTTACTCGTAAAGAAATGATCTTCAAATCAGTGGCAGTAAATTCTTCTATTACCTTATAGTGTGATTGAGCACCTTGAATTATTACACTGGACTAAGTATATTTTATGTCCAGAGATTTGCATCAGTAGCACAGTTGAATTCTTTAGTTCTTTCTGTATTTTATTCTCAGGTTAATACACGAGAATAAGGTCCACGTAGAGGGAAATGTTACCCGGTCATTTTCTTTCTGGTTACACTTCAACAGTCGAATGACAGAGATGGAAAACCACAATATTATTGCTCTTGTTAATGAATGCCTTTGTACAGTAGTGGATAAGAAGCTTTTCATTCTCCTGTTTTGTAACTTATGGTATTCAATGTAGGTATTATTATTGTATTTAGAGGTATGAAAAGACTGGCAATATTTTTGACTATTTAAAGTAATTTTGAACTCATGATATTAAAGAGGTACCTCAGGCTAATGATGTTCGTAGATTGGTGGAATGTGTGTGTTTGCAGGTGAGATGATAGAAATAATGCTGGAGAAAACGATCAGGAGACAAACCTGTTGGTGCTTCAGCCAAACTAAATTCTTTGTTGAGTTTAAACAAAAACGAGCCCTATCAGGCAAACAACGCTCCTCTGTGAACTAAGAAATGCTATGTTTTATATTCAAATACAGTGACCACATGAATTCAGTGTGAAAATCTGTTTTGTTCTGTTTCTTCCACATCAACAACAAAAAATAGACAGAGCTCTTGCTTGCTTCACAAGGTTTTAATCAAATGCAGGGGAAAGGTTGTAAATAAAAAACAAATAAATGAAAATGACAAGACTAAAGGCAAAAAGGTATTTTTAGAGCAGTGTGCCTATACACCAATGTGTAAAAACAACTGCATTGTCCATTAGGCAATCAATCTAAACTCATCACTCATTAAGTTTTTTGATCATTTTCTTCACTTGTCTATGTTGATATTGCACTTCTCAAGTGACTGACAGAGGATCGTATAGTCAGCCTGTAACAGCTGTACACAGGAAATGTTAAGAAGCATCACAAAACAATTTGGCTGGAAACGCTTTGGAAAAACAGGATACAAAAGCAAAAAAAAAATCCATGTAAATTACAGCTAGTTGACAAATAAGCTTTGTTAGGACTATAGGTAACGGTCAGTGTAAACAAATGACAGTGTGTGTTCATAGTCAGTCAGGTGAGAGTAGAAGGTGTCACATTCTGAGCCGAGTTTTCTAAAAGCATTGAGTAACAAACTCAAAACATTACATTATTTTGCCCTGGTCATACCAAGTTATTCAGTCAGGTAAAGTCATGGTTAGTTTCTAGATAAGAGTCAGGTTTGGAGTTACTTCTGTCTCATGCTACATGATGAAAGTACCAAGGAAGAACATTGTGCTAACAGTGACAGAAGACATGTAAAAGTGCCTCAAATTTGCATCGCAAGGAAAATAATAAACTCTCTTTAACACTGAGCTATTTTCAAAGTGTATAATGTAACATATACTTCCATGCCTGTTCTGTCTACATTAGTGTCTGCATTATGGTTGACCATGAGTGTTTTCACAGCAGGCTCTGAACACAAGCGCAAGAAAAATAGAACGGACATATCTTGGAATCAAAGTTGTTAAAGACAGTGCATGCTGAGGCTGTTTCAGGCTCAGAGACCTTTATTTTATGTTCTATGTTTGTGCTGCTAAGCCTCCCACTGGTCCTCTTATACTGTCATGTGTTTTTAATTACACTTCTTTAGGTCCAATTCCACATGTCATTCAGTGCTTTTAAACTTAGACAACTAGTAAAGATATAACCAGTGATTAAAGTCAAGCCAACAAAAGTTTTTACTGTACTGATTAAGTGACTCATAATTTGAACTGTGTATGAGGAAAGCACTGAAACCATAAAAAAAGGTTTAGACATAAAGGCTGAGGACCCACTTTGCCATGAAAGTGTGTGTGCACATGTTGGCTGCAAGTTTAATGCGTGAGTCCATGTGTGCATGAGCACGTTTCACTTCAGGCACTGTGAGTAACAAACCTCCCACTGTGCGCCTCTGCCTACTGAGAACAGAGAAAGGAATTAGAAAAGATGCAATAGAGGGGAGAGAAAGTGAATAAGATGGCAGGAGAAACCAAATCAATCACCACCGCCTGCTCCACAGCCCACCGTGGCTCCCTACGGTGCTGAGAGAATCTAGCCTCCCACATATAATCCATCATTCAAACAAGCGTGACTAGTTCCTCAGCTCTGCCGTGATCATCCTACATACAAAGTTCGGGAATCACCAACCGAGTATGCCCACATTTTATAAGGACTACTCCCATCCTCCTCGCTATGAATCTCTTCAACTTTGCATGACCCCTCCTCTGATCCTCTTCTACTCTATATGACCTGCTTCAGTTCAGAGGACGTGTTAGATGTGGCGTCAAATGGCAAACCTATTGTGACTCTCCGTATCTCCCACCAACCTAGCCATATGCTGTGGTCGAACAGATGGGTCAATAAATATTCCCTCATCCAGAGAGGATATCAGAGTTGGGGGTGGTAAAGGCCGGAAGGGGACAAGCTGGGGGGGAGGGGATGGACATGAATCTGGTGTGACAGAGTAAAAGATTTACAGTCTCTATGTGATGTCTGATTAGACAAGCAGTGGTCCTCATACTGTCTGCCACACTGACACACCCACATGTCAGGACAAAAGCAGCTGTGCAGTTAGAATAGCTCAGTAATACTGTAGTACACTGGATGAGAGGAAACAGAGGAGAGCAGAGTGTCAGCAGAGGGGACCTGTAATGTAGTAAAACTCCACACTTTAAATCCAGTGATCTCAGTTCCAACATTAGAGAAACTTTAATATCTTCTTTTATAAACCATAACCATTTAATGTTTTGTGTTTTTAGGTCAGGTTTTCATTTCTGAGGCTCTGTGACACATGGAAAAGGCCACTTCCATCAAGGTCATTTCCACATGAGGTTCTCAGTTTTATAAATAACTGTGATAGCAGTGTGTTAGTGTAATGTGTGAGGTGATTTATCTGGATGTAAATGCAAATGGCCAGTACAGAGCACTTCAACAGTGCACATGAAAGAATTACAAATGAACATGGCATCATTCAGTCAGTAACATACAGTAAAAATAAAACACAAATAATGTACTTCATGTTGTAGTGTTTAAAAGCAACTGAACAGGTTGACCATAGACCTTTGGAGCATTTGGTGAGTTGGTGATATTCAGTATGACTCAAGCCCTGGCAGAGTCACCCAGAGCATGTGAGACTGCACTGTAGGTGTTTGTGTGAGTGATGAACTCTGTGTGTGTGTGTGTGTGTGTGTTTACATTACAGCGCAGCACTCTTCAGTGCTGTAAAGTACAGTGTGTGCAGTGCCAGGGGATACAGGCTGTGCTCTGTTTGTTACTTCTGGGCCTTGATCCCTAGCTTTCCCAGTCAGGACCGGCCAGCCCGTCATCATCTGAGTCAGACTCCGGCGAGGCCTCCTTGATGCGTCTCAAGGCCTCATGGATGCTCCTTGTTAGGGGGTCAGTGGAGGCCGGGAACTCTCCTTGGTCTTTTCTTTCCTTCCGAGGAACACGCCTCAGTTTAACCCCTTTGCGGATCTGGGCCAGGATGCTGTTGGGGTCATCATCACCTTTGGCAGGAGCCAGGGAGCGCTGGTCGACCTTCCTCAGGTGGAAGCTGCCTCTTTTCAGCGAGGCCAGGACCTCATCCATGGGTGAACTCACTGCAAACAGGAGGAGAAGACAAGCTACATTTAACTGCTGTAACGGGCTGATGTAAAAGAGCCAACCCAGAAACAAAGGAGAAAATCTGAAGATAAAAACTGCAGGAGCCTTTGTAATGAGACCAACATGTATCAGCATGTGGTCTTCAACAAAAAGTCCATTACAAATAGCATTTAAATTGGATTGGTCTCTAAATAGAGGTATGATGGTAGGTATTATAAAGAACACAGGATTTCTATTTCCACCCAATTTGGAAGTTACGAATGAAACTCATGCATTATTTCTACCAGAAAAATACAGACACATATCATATCTGTGTTTCTGAATCAAACTATGTTTCATATCAACATTTCTTAATCTATCTACATGGGCATCTTTCACTCATAGGATTGTAGGGTTAGTCCATAAAAGTTTGGTTTATATATTGACACAATATATTGTGAGTTAAATATTTATCACATCTTTTTCTGTATATATGGCAGGTAGTGCATAGCCCTAACCGTACAAACTCTTAGGTACTTAAATCTGAGTAGAATTTCTGCCTAAACCTTTGGTCAGTATCTATATTTGAATATGATTTCTGAGCTGCATGTTGAAAAGTACAATGAGAGGTTAAAATACAAGAGAACTGACAAACGTTTGTAGAGATACTACAAAAACAGTTTTTTGTTATATGTATCTGTGGGTGGTACACACATGTAATAACATTTTTTCGATTCTATCCTAAGTGGTCCTAGTACCTCTTCGGCTGTGGGCCTCAAACTCTGAAGTCTTCCTCAGTTTTTTGCGAGCGCTGACCAACTGACTGCTGTCAAAGAAACGAGGCACGAACGGCCCAAGCGGGGACAGAGTGAGCTCTTCGGCTACACTCTTTGGCTCAGCCTTGTGCACCTTTTGGCCTGGGGTACTGGAAGGTGACAACTCCTCTATAGTTGGTGGGGGAGGTGGAAGAGGAGGTGGTGGGGGAGGGGAGATAGGAGATGAAAGCAGTGAGGACAGTGAGCAGGGAGAGCAGGTGGAGTCTGCAGGACTGGGTACAGGCAGCGGAGGCAGCGATGCTGTCAGCGCCGTAACAGGCTGTGTGGTGAGCGTCGTGCTGGGGCTGGGGTCCGTCTGCACGCTGGTGCTTAGACACAGCGGCTGGTCCTGCATCTGAACACAATCCGCAAACTCTTCTCTTTCACTTCCAGTGCCCATTTCCACAATCCTGCAACGCTCTCTTCTTCTGGTATGGGCGACACGCAGTCGAGCGGATTTGAGAATGACCTGACCTGGGTACCGCTAAAGAAGAACATAGAAAAACACATTTAGAAAGAATACAATGTACTGATAAAATACTGTTAATAAAAGGCCACATACCTGTTTAAAAGTTCGTAATCTGTCCAGAGTTCTCTGCCTTTCCTGACTCACTCTATTGTTCTTTCTCTCTTCATCTTCCTCTTCATCATTTTTTAGCTGAAAGTTTTACATGAAAAGAAATTTACTGACTCTGCTGAAAACACACAGTCACATATTAATGAAATCCCCAAAAGCATCTACCTGTAAGACCTGGTGGGATAACTGGTCCTTCTGACTGGTTGGACGTTTCTGTTGTTTCTGGGTGTGGTTGGAAACACAAATCTCCTGAAGGAGGACAGAGGAGACGAAACATCAGCGAACATATACATGTATTGTACCAGTGTGGAACCGAGTCTCTGCCATGCACCATGGTTCAAAGTAACACATTAGTGGAGCAATGCTTCTCTTTGTTTCTTTTTTCTTTTATAACAGTTGACAATTTGATAATTAGTCAATATGAAAGAAAAGATCTAAGAAAAATATGTTTACAGGGCAGGGAAAAAATACTTCCTTTCATTTTCTTAATAGTTTTCAGTATATGTTCTGCTTGGATATGAAGTCTACTTAATCATTTACATGATAAATAAGCCATCATACTGCATCAATATGCACTGTTAGTAAGTATGGTTCAGAATATACAAACTAACAAACTTAACTGTGTGTCAGTGTGAACAGAGGATACGTACCCTTTTGTGCCTAAGATAGGAACGTTTGGCAGTGATGCGCCCCCTTCTCGCCTCCAGCTGTCGAGCACTGACCTGAAGCCTGCGCAGCTCCTCCCTCTCCAAAGTGTCATCCTCTGTTATATCATCTGCACTTTCAAAGGTGTCATAGTACACCACCTCATCCTGACGCTCTGAAAACACACAGACACACAAACACACGGAACAGTTTGTCAAACACCTATCTGAGACTGTGACTAGGACTGTCACTATTTTGATACTGAGGATTATTGGCTCCCTTCACATGTAAAAAATGTTGTGTGAAAACCAAGTATGGTTTTATTTGGATTTTGTACCTGGGTTGAATATTTCATAATGAAATACTACGCTGGCATTTCATACCTGCCATGTTCAATTGTTGTTGACATATGTTTTAATATTCTATGCCAAGAAACAGCTCTTTTTTAATGTGTATCAGGACAGTGAAGCTGCCTTTAGAATTATAATACAGTGGTGGCATGAAGTTAATGAAAAAGACAATGGATCATAAACTAAAATTTCTATATTGTTACTGCCCTAATTGTGACAAATCATTCATTTAAAATGAACAAAAAGACAGCAAAACTACAACTCACCAGCTCATCTGAAACATGCTCTAATATTATGATTTATGGATAGATGTCCTTGTTTGGTGCATTTATGTGTGTGTTTGCGGTGTCATCATACCTGCTTAGAGACTGCTGCTGAAAATGAAATAAGTGGAGGAACTGAAACATTTACATAAATGTCTATGAATGTGCCTATGTCCCTGCAACTATATAAATAATCAGATGCATGAAGTGATACATCTGTACAGTGCTTTAATATGACAGGTGCTGCAGAGCAGAGGAGAGGAGAATGTAATTTTTTTTGCGTGCATCCAAAAGTTTCGGATACCTGTCATCTGTCTGCGAACACTGTCTAGCTGAGCTGTGAGCAGCAGTTCTTCACACTGTAGTATCTCAGCCTGGATGTCATACAGTTGGAGTTGGAGTTCATAGTACTGGGTCTCCATGTAGTCTAAAAGAGCCATGGCATCCTCACTGCTACAAAGACTCTGCATCTACAGAGACACAACAAACAGCATGTCACTGCGCAGCTCAATTTGTGTTTTTACAAGTGAATGTTCAGGATTTTGGGGTATGACTTGGCGTTACTACCACACCTCCTCTCTGAGTGTGTGCTTCCGTTGCTCCAGAGATATCTCTCGGGCTCTCTGGAGTTGTAATGTTTCCTTAGCAAAAGAGTAGCGCAGTCTCTCCATCCGCTCCACTGCTGCTGTCCAAGAAGCCTTCCCAAACTTACGCTGGTCCACCTTCATACGCTCATAGACCCCTGGACTCACACAAAAGGCAACAAAGTGAAATGTAGGACAATCTAGTGACTTCTAGTGAAGTGAGAGATAATTCCATTTGAAGTCTAACTGGTTTACTTTTTTCTTGTAATGGAGAGGGAGACATCTACTGGCTGTATATCAACATTACAACTTCTATTCTATCTTACAGAGGAAGCCACTCACTTATTTTTTGATCTAATAAGTGTCAGATAGTAAATGGACCAATCAGCAGAGGAGAAAGTGCGATGAGGACACATTGTGAAGTAACTCTGTTGGCAGAGGCCGGTTTGATCAATAGGTTGTCCTTGTTTCCTCCTGGTTGTGTCAAAGCATGGCTGTCTGCACTGCCTCACTAATACAAAATCACATTAGCACAGAGTTCAAAACCACACACAGGTCAATAGCAGGCCAATACGAGCAGCTTGTGTGTGTGGGATTAATCAGTAAGTCCTTCCACTGCTGCTGTATTAACATGACATTGACATCGACAGTGACAGGCAGACGGTACCTTTCTGAGCTCTGGCAGTGATCTCAAAGTATTTTACAGTAAACTCCTGGATGTTGAGGACGGCTTCCTGAGCTTTCTTCTGCCAGTCAGAGTCCTCCTTCTTAAGGGCTTCAATTCGCCGGGGGCCCAAGTAGTCATTGTCCAAAGAGATCTATTTAAAAAAGCACAAACTATGTTTGATCAAGAACATAATTCCACAGTAAAGTCACACAACTCTTATGAAGCAAAAAATAAACTACAAAATATGCATTTTTTGGCAAAGGTGATTCCAAAGTCAGCCTAACCAGTTATGTATATCATCGCAGAGGGCTACAAAGGGTGTGTTTATGGTGATATTTTGGATTCAGTGACTCTGACCAGAGAGAGGTACAATATAAAGAATACAAAATAAAAGAATTTCTATTTTATACATATATATACACACACACACACACACACACACCTCAAATATATGCCAAATATATGTCAAAACAGCCGACTCAAATTGTAAATTGTAATATTATCCGCAATAAAGAAAATTTTCTCAACAAAATGTGTAGTAAATGTGCTATCAGACTCACTTTTCAACATTTTAGGAAATACTCTTCTTCCAAACAAGGGGACGCTCCAAGTTATTGCATATCACACAGTTGTAATAAAAATAGTCAGTGTAGATTATACTGTTGTCATTGGAGATTCAAAAGTGTCAAAAGACTTACATCGTATGTTTCCATACATGCCATGTACTAGTAACGACCCAGATGACAAATACTATTAAATGCTGAAATACTTGTCCACAGAGCTTTAAAATACAGTGTTTTGGATAAACGTTGGTATCAGTGTTGTGAAGTTAACAGCAAGTCTGTTCCAAAAAACTGCTCATAACAGTTTCATAACCTTCTCAAGACTGAACATAAATGAAACAAGAAATCATATTATGCTATGACTGTTAACCACACTAACAAAAGGTAAAGCCATAATTACTCATTGATTTAAACACATTTAATGACAGATTAAAAACTGCAAAACTACTAGGCATTGAATCAAAAACTAAAAGTGCCTACAAAACTGAAGGAAGGACAAACTGGCCAAAGTAGATTCCTGTTTGACCCTATGAATCCTTACTGCAGCTCAGCTCAGCTCACACTGCACAACTCAGCAGTCCAGCAGTATCACTTATCACTGCAATTTCCTGATGTCAGATTGCCAGGACTCATTCCTTCGATTTTTCTTCTTTCTTTATTCCTACATATAGCGTTATTTTAGAACTGTGGTTTTATATCCATTCTGTTGCACCAAAACCTTTCTAAACTGCAACCACATTCAGTATCTGTAACCGTAGATCGCCTATGTGTATCTAAACTTATAAACACACAAAATGACACAATATATGGAGATTCACTCTTGTTTGTAATCACTGCATTATTCTTTCCTGAATACTACAGAAGACAAACTAAGTGTAAAAATAAGCAGCAACATATACACGGGCATAAATACTCCAGTTTCTACAAGGTGACTACATTAAAAAGTTAAACGCAGATTGTGCCATTTCAGCTTTTGTCAAGTATTTCACCGCTTTGGATCCATTAAATAATTTTTTTAAAATTAAAAACAAACAAAAGGACACAGTCAGCTTCAGCTAGAGGAAAAACAGCAACAGAAAGCTGTGTCTGAGCTATACAAACTCAGGGCTAAAAATAGACTAGGAAGTGTGGGTTTAACACTCCCTCCCTTGTCCCCCTGCTTGTAGGAGGTTCCATGGTGTAATGGTTAGCACTCTGGACTCTGAATCCAGCGATCCGAGTTCAAATCTCGGTGGGACCTGCAGCTTTTGGCACCAATTTTCAATCCTCTTTTCTGGCAAAACCCATAAGGCAGTCTATGCACTGCAACATGGTGGAAAAAACCCTAACATACTGCAGTAAAATCACAGCAACACAAACAGTAGCTTTCCTGTTTGTTGAAGAGCAGAAGGTGATGAAGTGATTAGAAGATAAGGAGGAACTTTGACGCATTTGTAAGGTAGTGTGTCATGCTTTGTAAGAGGAGAATGACATTTAAAGATATACAATATGCAGGTTCCTTAACCTTAGATACCACAAAGCCCACAGGATACAAGGCAGCATCCATCTAGAAGACAGACCTGTAAATAGCTAAATCAAGTAGCATCTAATCAATAATTCCTATTAAAGTTTAACTTTTAATCTAAATTCACAACAGAAAACAATTATTTACCTAGTCCTTGAGAAGCAGTCTAATTAAATAGTGTTTAAAAATGTAAACAAAACACTCAGTCTACATTACTTAGAACAAAACTGGAATTAGAGATACACCTGCGTCAGAGCACTGTCAGGCTTTGTCTGATCGTTTCACCTTTGCAACATGTCTTCTGATCCCAGTGCGTCAGCAGCAACGTGTACCAGCAGTAAAGCTATAGGACGAGCCACAACATGACTTATTCATGTGTCTGTGAGACAGCAGGAAACTGGAGATCCACATGGCTCCAGTCCCCCTTGTAGTATGTCACTCAACCCCAGAATGCTACGTGCCTAAGTGTTTCAGAAACAGTGGAATAGGACAAAACTGAGAGGAATGGGTTCATATACAGTATATTTGTCAGCAGATGTTACATGGTAATGAAATACTGAGGTCATTTATTAGTGATGTGCTATGTGTGAGTCAGTGAACTAAATGTAAAGAGTCCATTAGCTTTGCAGTGATTGAAAAAAGCCTTAGTTTCCACCATTCACAGACCAGCCTTTCTTTTCTCATTTCAGTCAGATACATCACATCAGGCTGCCCTCGCTTTTCTTATTCACTGTCTGATGTGATATCAACTTGCATATTAAAAGCAGAATATGCAGGATAATATATTTTGCACGTTAAATATCACTTGAAGTCAGGCACACCAGTGCACACAGAACAGACCCCAAGAAGTATTTGGTCCTTGACCATCTTTGTGTTTTATGAATAAGAAATACAACAATCTATGCCCAACAGTACCCAGGTCCCCATGTATGACAGCATGAATGTGAGTATCTGTGTGTGTGCTCTTGACTTGCCAGTGGGTCATAGTGGCTGAAAGCTTTGAGCAGGCTTAGGCCCAATCCCAATTCACCCCTTGGCCCTCTCCCTTACCCCTACCCCTCCATTTTGCACGTTCATGTGAAGGGGTAGGGGTGTATTCATTCTTGATGAGTCAGAGGGGAAGGGCTAAGGGGGAGGGCTGTTTGGCCCTCGAAACAGAGATTTTTCAGGACCACACTACAAACGGAGGGGTATGACAAATCTCCCATAATTCTGTTCGAATCATTGACAAGATGGAGGTAAACACAGAAAAAAGTGCAGCAGTGTGATGAAAGAAACACACAAATGTATGTATTTTCATCATAAACAAGTTAATCATTTGATCGCCCGTTTAATACCGTTTCAGTGCATTATAGACCGCATTTCTGTGGTTTGTGGTCAATTGCCGCAAAAAGATGCCCAAAGCCCATGCAACAGAGACGGTTACAGTTGCTGATGGCATGGTGAATTCTTTCAGAAACAAAGTTGTTGCATCTGTTTATAGCGGCATCAATGACTGCTGATGACGTAACAGGTCTTGAAGGGCTGTTTCATTTCATAGGGGAATGTCTCAGCACCTACCCCTTGCAACTCTGTTTCAAGGGGTAGTGCCAAGTGCAAGGGCCAAGGGGTAGGAGTAGGGGGGAAGGCTAAGAGGCGAATTGGGATTGGGCCTTAGTGAAATGAACAAGGAGCCTTGGAAAATTAGTGGGTCAAACGGATTTAGCCCCAGACTGTGTCCAAGATTACAGAACCAATTTTTAAAGGGACAAATACCAAAATTTTAAAGACAAGACTATATTTTATATTCTCATAGTTCTTAAACTTACACACTTACAGAATAAATTTTTAGTGCAGACTTAAAGCTGTCAAAATCCTTACCTTGATCTGCTGTCTCCGTAGCATTGCTAGTTCTCTCATGTCTCTGAAGGGCTGCAGCAGGTACTGGTACAGCTGAGTGGAGGCCTCCAACAGGCCCCCATAGGCCTGGTCCTCCTCCTCGTACAGCTCCAACAGCTCCACCATGCTGTCCATAGTCCTGTGCTTCTCCAGCAGCTACATCACAATCACAGTGACTTTGATTATATTCTACATATACAGAAACACCAGAAGAGGAAGTTGTATTATATTTGTATATATCATTGTAATGAGTATTTTTATTTCCATCATTTATTGTTTCCTCATTGCCTTGTCATTTGTGTTTTTTCCAGTTAACATAGATGCAGGAAGTGTTTCCATCACTTGGTAAATTCAATTTATTTACTGCAATATACAGAGCACTTTGCTTAGCTTTTTGTTAGCACATATTTACATTTAGTATTTAAAAAAATGTAGTTGTGTTAGCCCTGTATTCAGTTGTCTGCTGTTACAATCTTAAAAGCTGTCCTGTTGAAAAGTAACTAATATAAGCTTGTTTGCAATTCTTGGTCATATACACATTATAGGCATGTATTTGTCTTATCTGTAACAACACTTGAAAAGGGTATCAGCCTTTCTAAAATTTATATTTTAATATAGATTGTTTTGCATGATCTTAAATGCTTATTTGAAAATATGCACAAAGGTGCCGAACAAAAGAAGCAAAGTGTTCGTATATGAGGAAAGATCTTTTATTTAATCCTTATATATTTCAGAATATAATGAAAAATCAGCCTTTCCATTTAACATTTTATGCCAACTATTCACTATTTAATCATTGAATTGGTAGAAAAACTGTTCTAGCATGATATAAGATTTTTATCATATCACCCTGGCATCAGCATTGCAGACAACATAATGGTGCAAAAGCAGTGTTAGAGACTCAGGTAACCAATCATAATTAAGCTTATAAAAATTAAAAAAAAAAAAAAAAAATACTACAACACATTCACTATAAATAGCAGGATCTTAGCACAGTGTACATAACTGAAAGTGCAGTCTTTTCTGCTGCTGGGAATATGATCAATACACACATATTTTTGCCAGATTGAACAATCCTGTGTGTTACCAGCAAGCACTGAAATAGCCATTAACTCAGCCTTCAAATGTAGTAGGATGATCAATAGTCCAGTCTTTGTATATGTGTATGCAGTGTATAAATCCTCATACATACAACAAATAGTGAGCGTCATTGAATGAACTACAGAGTGGTGTCACTGCAGACACAAGAGTCTGGGTGTGAAGAGAAGCTGAATGAGATTAGCAGCTCTTATTCCATCCCTAAAATGAATTCTGCATATCTCATATACTGACAGACATTTATTGAAACAATTGGAGCAAATTAACTGTGGCTGGTCAGTGCACATTCAGTGGGACGGATGATTCTGCTGTTCAGTGGGGTTTTTTTGCTCAGGAAGGGCAGCAAGGCTCAGCTTCCTGTGTCTGGATTTATGTCTTTTTTTTTTTTTTGGAGTGTGAGTGTGGAAATGGGAGTGGGTGAAGGAGCAACTGGGTGGAATGACATGATGCTGATTGGGCTTTGCTTCTCCCTGTCTCCTTTTACTGCCAAAAGCAGAGAGTGAAAGGTCCCGAAATCATATTGACGCATCAGCTTAAATGGATGTAGTCTCTCCCTTACTTGTGTGACTAAACACAGACGCAGTTGTAAGAACTTCATTGCACTGTAGGTTTGAACAACACATTGCTGCAGAAGCGAACAGGAAAACGTTTATCTAACAACCAGTAGGACATCTGAGGACAGTGGTCATTCCTGCGTTTTACTTGACATTATGCGCTAGTCATGCTTCAAATGCATGTCAAACTCTTCTTTAACATGTGAAAAGCCTTGAATTAGATGGTACATTTATATGACTTATTATTTTGATTCTTATTAGAAATAAAAAAAAAACAACTTATAAAGGGGTCATATTTTGCTAAATCCAATTTTATTAGTCTGTGGTACATTTATATGTGTATTTGGACCCTAATAGTTTAAAAAGTTTGAATTTGAACCCTCCAGGTGCTGCAAAGCTATCTATATATTAATTTTGGCAACAATCAAGTGGATTTCTACAACCAGTTTTAACTCCTGCTTACTTTCTTATGTCTATAACTAGTTACGTCATGACATTTGCACATATAAGGTCAAGACTTCTGACGAACATTTCTCCAAGTGCTCCATAATTATTTGTCAGCAGCAGTGGTTGTAGTAAAAACTGAAAATATGTCCAAGCTTTGAGCTGATTACCTAAAATGTTCAGTTGTTGGTTGAACAGGACAGAGCAGCACAGTCAACGACCTGGAGGGGGTGGGGCATGAAGTGGCTCATGTGCATTTAAAGGGCCAGCACTCAAAACGACTTTTCTGGTGTCATTACCCAGAAATAGGTTTGAAGATGGATCTGTGGAGTTGAATTAATGAAGAATTTAGACCCAAGCATAGCATTAACAGTTTATGTAGACCACAGGGAAATGTTTAAAAATACATAATTCCATTTAAAAAAAGCAAAATATCACTCCTTCAAGATGGACCGAATATTTGAAGGACAAAATGTTAATGATATTTTGGAGCAGGAAAAGCTGATTAGCCTAATCTCACCCCAGTTGTAATCATTCAAAACCACTGAACCAAGAGTCTTTAATAGACTACACTCTTTAATGCACAACTACAGGCTGCCCTCTTTGTATTTTTTTTTTTTTTTTTTTTACAAATTTAGGTCGTATTCAGACCATATACTATGATGTTAGAATGTGCCTTTAGCAATGAATACTTCATCTAAGAAGCCAAATCATATCTATTCCATAAATACAGTTGAAATGTTGTTTGTACTACTCTCCACTCTAAGGCCTTGTTGTAATCTTTTGATGCTACCAACAGGAAACACTTCCATTAATACTCTCTCACCTGTTTTCTCAGAGGACTTCTTGCACTCCATGAGCCAAGGCTGCATTAATCTAACACCATTGATTAGTAGGGTGGTTTGAGAGCCAGTGAGTATCAAAATAATGTCTGTTTACATTAAGAGCAGTTAATCAATCATTAGCTCCTGCTGGTTTGTAAGGGGAGCTGTGCATGACTGCTGTCTGCTAGATGGTATCACAATTTGTTAGCCTGAGGTGAGTCTCAGACAAAGATAAATAGCAGATTGGCATGTCTTAATACACGACTGTATTATATAAACAGAAGGCATGAATACAGAATCAGAGAGAGAAATCTAACAGTGTTAGAGAATCTTAGGCCTTTGGCACTTGAGAAACTTTCAATATAGCACGTTACCTATGTTTTCGTGAAATAAATAACCAAATCTGGTGTGCAGACTCCAGCTAAATGTGGACTGTTGAAAAGGTAATAATAGCAACCTTGATAGATGACTTGCACATCCTGTCCAAAGGAAAGGAATGCTCGAACTGAGCTGACTCCGACCATGCTTGTGTATTTATTATCTTGAAATACTTCTCCTAACCAAAAGACACTTCACATTTTTCATGAATATTCTTCTGTCATGTTTGACTGCAGTATTCAGGATTTTCAGACAGTACGGGTTCAGCTGCCCTCTTCTTCTAGCAGAGCTCTTAATCCTTAAGATTTAGTTCTGTTATCCATATGCTGACAGCGTAAAGATTATTTATTCATCATTTTAGACTCTGATGAGAAAACCCACAGAAAGATTCATATGGTAATGTGTATTTTTGTACCCGTTAACCCATTCTATCAAACCATTTCACTGTTGTTTGGAGGAATTGCATCTATGACAGGATGTCGTTCAGGCTGAATTAACACAGTGATGGCTTGTGCATCACTACAATGACAAGTGATTTCAAAATAAAGTGAAAGAGTGCATGCATATTTTCCTCCTGTAGATACACCAAACGCTCACCTCCTGCAGATGTTTAGTTGAACGGTTGAGAGCCTCTTCGTACCCGGACTGCCTCAGCTCGCTCAGACTCTCATAGTACTCATCCGGATCATCATTCTCCGTGAATAGAACTTGGGACAGGATCTTCCATCCGCAGGTATCAAGCGCATGTCCCAGGTACATTTGTAAACTGTAACACAGCTCGTCCATCTCCGTCTCGGGGACCTCCGCTGGGCCGAACAGCACCGTCCACATCCCAGCTGGCTCCTCCGGGAACACCGGGAGACAGGGCTCCAGGTCCGAGTTCACCGAGCACAGCTGCTGGTGGATCGCCCGGAGGTCCTGGAAGGAGAAGAGCCCGGCCCAGCTGCAGTCCTCCCGGCTTAGACTGTCCAGCTCCTCCAGGTCCAAACAGTCCGGGGATGGGGACAGAACCTCTATGTCCGGACTGACGGGTGATGCAGCAGATTTAACCCCGGTTTGGATCCGGACTGGGCTGGGTTTGGCGGACGGCGATTTGGACCCTTTCCGTCCTTTGCTAGGGCTCCTAACGGGACTTTCGGGCCATTTTGTTTTGTCCCCATCCTGACTCGCCGCTTCAGCCAGAGGGTCTCTGCCAAAGCTTCTCCTCTGCACCGTCCGGTTATGACAAGTGATGGCAAATTTACCTTCCACTTCATTCCAGGCGACGATAAAAACAAATTTATGCTTCTCCTTTTCCTCGAATGCATTCGGTCGAACGGCTACCCACCCCGACTCCAAATTATCCTCCATTGTGAAGGACATTTCTGGAAAAGTGATGATAGTGACTCCTCGCGAGCCCAAACCTATAATAACAGAGTCAGATAGAGATGTAGCTAGCTAACCGTCGTGTCCTACTGGGTTATTACTACGTTACTAAGCACCATTTCTCTCGGAGGATGTTTTTGCCTGGCGGGCTGCTTCGGTTCGCTCAAGCGGATGAATTTGGAGCACTGCGGTGTCATTTCCCATCTCTGGCCCACCTGCTTTCTATTCGGACGTCTTTTAGTGGCAGCCTAGATCTCTCGCAGCTGTTAGCTTCTTCATTAACTTTCGGACAAGGCTCGCATCCGAAGACTCACGTGCGACTGTGTTGTGTTTAGCAGGTCCAACGGTCGGTCCGCCTGTCAGCTCTGCACCGTAGCTCCAGACCTCCGTTTTCATCCTAAAGTAGCAGCGACAGCCGAAACCAGCGGCAGACATCGTTCACAAACACCACAATGAGGCCGTGAGTAAGAGTGACATGAGGTTTTGGCCAATCCCGATGTTTTCATAAAGGCTAGCATCGTCTCCGGGTTCATAACATTACCATGTTTTCCTCATCGTTTGACAAACAAGAGCAGATACGCACAATAATGGCGCTGCCTTCACGTACTGTAGGAAACACGACTTTTCCGAAATAACGGAACATATTATTATTATTATTAGTTATCATTAATATTATTACACTGGTCCACACGTAAAATGCTTCCAGAGTAACGGTAGTAAAAGTTTACCAAGGTTTGAGTCACTAATACAGAAAAAAATGGTTAACTATAGTTGACAAAATGTGAAATTCTGAAAATCAATAAGAGAATGGGTTTTACTCAAAATGAATATTTGTCTCGTAGCTACCAGATCTACTTCAAAACACTGTCAAAACACATTCATTTTTCACGCTCTTTCATGTGGAAGGTTTATAAATGTACAAAAAACAATATATACGTGTAATAACACTTTATCATACACACTGAAAACATCAGCTACCCAGCTTCATCTGATTAAAGTATGTAAGTTTATAGATACAATTGTAGACAAGTGTTATTATTATTAGTGTTATGATGATTATGTAGTAGTAGCAGTTGCAATAGCAGTATACCTAGTAATGGGTACATGGTCGGATTTAAACACCAGTTTGTCTGCAGGTTGTTGATCAATATTTCCGCCCAGTGCGATGAAAGCTAATATTCCGAGGAATGTGAAGCCTACATCCGAATCTGTATTTGTGTACGTAGGGCGTGGTGACGTCTGTTTTGCAGCAAGGGTTAAAGCTGCATCATAAATAAAGAAATATACAAATAATCACTGATAGACTCTATATAACAGGTGAAGTTGAAATAAAATATTTTTACCTCTTCTCATGAAATGATTGTAACAATGTGATTTATTCTTGACAGACAAAATTTAACTGGGACTCAGTATGTAATCATTGTACCTGGTCAGAGGTTTAAGGTTTAAGTTTATTCAGTCATCTTCCATAATACAGAACATACAGTCAATGAGGTTGATTTAAAGTCAACCGACTGTGAATTCTTTTGAGACTGAACAGGCTTAGGCAGTAGCTAAATGCTTATATACGCCTCGCCTACATTTAAATCAAAATCAGTTTTAGGACACCAATCAATATGTAACCAATCAATACATGAAAAAAAATCATTCTTGCTTATATTCCTTGAAAATAAACCAAACCAATCGATCATCAATTGAAAATAAACCAAACCAATCAACCAACCAAACCAACAAATCAATGTTTTGAAAACCATTAATGAATTACACATCTTTAAATGTATATTTATGTCATTCCATAAAAAGGGTGATTAGAGGAATTTGTCTGAAAACAAAATTATTCCAAATGTATAGCCATCAGTGTGTATATAAAAGCAGCTGTTTTACAAGAATGACCCATGATTTTTGTTGTTAGTGACACCTGACCAATAAAAACATCATGTTTTTAATACTGACAAGTTGGAAAATTATGCAGAAGACAATATGCATTTTACCTTTAAGTATATATTTAACTGCTGAGAATATTCCTTACCATTTCTCAATTAAATGTTGTCATTTAGCGCCATTTATTTGCAGGAAATGTCAAAAAATGGACTTGTTTCAGACCTTCATGCAAAGAAAATAGGTAATTCATCACTACTGGTGGATAAATGCAAGGAGCTTGGCTGTATTTGAGAGCCTGTGGCCATGCATCCTGGTCTTTCAGTGGGGTTCAGGTCTCTTTATTTTGCAAATCAAAATTGTGTCATGAAAAAATCTCAGTCAACTGAAAGACATCTGTTTGCTTTTCATTGTTTATAGATAGTGAAGTATTTGAGATGAGACTTCCCCTTAAAGGATCATAAGAAAAGAAAGATTCAGAGAGATTATGGTCAGGCTCACCAGGGTGCAACTCTTCTTAAGTACTTAAGTACAAAATTGAGGTATTTGTACTTGATTATTTTCATTTATATTGTACTTAATACCTAAATTCCAATCTATTTGTACTGAATTTACACAGTGGAAATTAGAACATGCTTTTAAAATATAACACAGTTAAAAATTAAATGAATAGTTTCCACTTTGAATGAACTCTGAATTCTGAAGTCTTATAAAAGCAGTGTTTAGTCGGCTCACATTTCAAACATCTGAGTTGTTAACAGCTCCATCAAATAGTGATTTTCCCTGTAACCGCATTTAATTCCCATACTTAATTTAACCGAAATTAGAAAAAATGTCCAAATGTTGTGAACTGATTTGTTTATCAGAACTTTGTTTTTCATGAGTCTTCATATTTATTTGGTGTCTTTGTCAATAAAACTAATAAAGCAGTTGTAACTTTTTCAACTTTCAGCAAAGACAATTAGAAGCTGGGACAACACTGATGTTTCAGTGTTAATAGTTTAGTCTTTAATGACATTTTCATTGGTAATCCTTTTACTTTTAGTAGAGAAGTATTTTTCATGCAGGATTTTTACTACTAATGGAGTATTGTATTTCACTATACTGATACTTTTATTCAAGTTAAGGAATAATAAATGTTAAATGTTTCTGTTAGTCATATCTCTTTGTTTTAGGAGGACAGATTTTAATTTTGGATTTTAGCAGATGTACCATGTCATGGTTTCAGTTGTCAAATACATTACTAGAAAATGCAGAAATTCGAAATAAGTCATTGGTTCTATGTTATCTGGCTAAACTAGGCAGTTAATTGCTCTATTTAATTTAGGTCAAATGACAGCCATGTACACATCAAATCCAGACCACTGATTTTACTATTTGAAGGCATTTGTTTGGGTAAAATGTGGTTATTATTGTTTATTATTATTGACAACATTTCAAGTATTTGTTAAATAAAGATGTTTTATTGAGCATTTATGTGCCAAAAATGTCATCTGGTCAAAATGAAGTATTATTCACAAATCTATATTTGGCACATTTTATAACCTCTATATTTGCTATTACTTATCTACAGTTTTTTTCCATGCATTTCAGCAGGTTCTCTTCCAGTCTTTCAGATTGCTTTTGTTGTTTGTATCACCTCTGGTCCGGATCACATTCATTGTGGCTCAGGTCTGGTCATGTGGGCTGGTCACTTCATTTTCCAGAGCTTCTCATCACATCTGTTGCTTGAAAAAGATGGATAAACCTACGACTGACTATAGTATCATTACTTACTGGTGCAGTATGTATGATGACAGGTTCCATGGTGTAATGGTTAGCACTCTGGACTTTGAATCCAGCGATCCGAGTTCAAATCTCGGTGGAACCTCTCCCTTTTAATCAGGCTGGTCCATGAATTCTTAGTTTCTTTACACATTAAAGAGGAGATCATTTAGTAAAACAGTAAAGGACTTCGCAGCTGTCTTCGTTCTTTGGGTTGCTCTGCTTAGGTTGTCAAACATATGGGTCATTTGCCAAAATCAGTCCGTAAAAGGGTTTAATCTGGCCTACAGGGTGACTTTCTAAAGTGCAAATATTACACAGAAGATATTAACAGTCGACGGTGTCACTGAGTCTTGACAAGATATTTAGATCATAAACATAAATACAATATTTTTTATTTCCAGAAGCCTGTTAGTAAATGTTTTGTGCCTTCGTGCATCAACGTTGTGCTGTTTGTTGCAATGATGCACACTTTTGCACTAAACAAAAAGAAAAAATTGGAGTTTTGATTATTTATAGGTTATTATACTATTATTTTATGGGTCCAGCTGTATGTGACCCCTGAACTAAAATAAGTTTGACATCTATGGTTTAGGCAGTAGGATATTGTTGATTTGATATTATACAAAAAAAAAAAAAATACAGTTACAGAATAAACATTGTTCTTTGTAGTTTGTCATTTGGTTCCATGGTGTAATAGTTAGCATTGGTTAGCAGAGCCCGGACAGAAGCTCCTTTTACACAACTCTTCTGTTCCTGGAATTTTTTGCCTTTATTCTGGATTGACATCTGTGTAAATGAAGTGGACAACAAAGCAGTCACTGTTGCATGTGTGGTTCCATGGTGTAAGGATCAGCATTCTGGGCTCTGAATCCAGTGATCTGAGTTCAAGTCTTGGTGGAACCTGTGTCTTTCTAGAGTATTATGACAGCAACTCTGAAATAAACAACTATAAATTAGGCCTGTTTAACCAGCAAAAGTTATGTAAGTATAAAAAAGGCCATATATATGGAAATAACCTGCAGTAAAATGGGTCCTCTCTCAGAATTTGTACACTTGCATGTATGTATGTTTCTCCATGTTGTAATGGTCTGGACTTCTTTACCCTTTAACAGTAAGTATGTTAACACTGTAGACCCTAAATTTGTATGTCTATGTTTAGTAAAATAGACATATTTCTGGAACAAATCATAGAAAATACTTATGATTTTCCACAACACGGTTGTCACTTGTGTGGTTCCATGGTGTAATGGTCAGCGCTCTGGACTCTGAATCCAGTGATCCAAGTTCAAATCTCGGTGAAACCTGAGTCCCTCAAAAGCATTAATGGAGAGGAAGTGTCCCCAAATGATACTGATATGGTCCAAGGTTGTGAGTGCTAAGGGTTAACCATTTGTTCGCCTTTGTGAAATAGATACAATTATAGCAAAAATCAGTACAGCTCCCTCTGAAATGTGGTTTCATGGTGTAATGGTCAGCACTCTGGACTTTGAATCCAGTGATCTGAGTTCAAGTCTCAGTGGAACCTCTGCCTTTCTAGAATATTATGTCAGGGATAATAGCAACTCTGAAAAAAACAAATTATTACTTGAAATGTAGGTAAGGTCTGTTTGATGAGCAGAGGTTATGCAAGTATAAAAAAAAAGGCTGTACATAGGCAAGTAAAAATGGGCACTCTCCTAGAATTTGTATTAATGTGTATGTTTCATTTGACTGCTGTAGCTCCACAGCTCTGTCATCTGGTCCCATGGTGTAATGATCAGCACTCTGGACTCTGTTACCAGAGAAATGTTATGTGGAACAACTGTAAAAAAGTCCTCCTTTACCCTTTAAGAGTAAGTATGTTAACAATCTAGACCCTATGTTGATGTCTACATTTTGTAAAATAGACATATTTGTAGAACAAATCATAGAAAATCCTTATGATTTTTCATAACACTAATAGTCACGCATATGTCACAGTAGAGATTGAAATCCAGTAGGATTCCTAATCCTACTAGGACAGATAGGAATTGTAGTTTGTCCTAGGACAAACTACAATTCCTATCTGTCCTAGTAGGATTAGGAACAGATAGGAATTGTAGTTTGTCCTAGGACAAACTACAATTCCTATCTGTCCTAGTAGGATTAGGAATCCTACTGGATTTCAATCTCTACTGTGACATATACATGTGTGGTTCCGTGGTGTAATAGTCAGCATCCTGGGCTCTGAATCCAGTGATCTGAGTTCAAGTCTCAGTTGAATCTGAATCTCTCAAAAGTGTTACAGGAGATCAAATATCTCCAAATGTCACTGCATGGTTCGAAATTGTGAGTAATGAAAACACACAGATTTTGTTTTCCACCTTTGTTGAGACACAATTACAGCACAAGACATAAAAAAGTCAGTGCAGTTACATTACACCAGTGAACTACTACCAGAAACTATTATCATTGAAACTTCATCACAAGTTAAAGTAGTCACTGGTCCTTATCAGTGTTATACTGTTTTTACCCTCGGCCACACGCTATTGTCATCAATTGGTCACCCATCTGTCCGTCCGTCTAAAAACTTTGCTTGCACTGATAAGTCAGACCACTAGGGGCAGTAGTGCGCCATATAAGTCAGGCCGAGGGTTTTCAAGTGCACGCACGTTATGTTTTATAACGCTTTTGATTCATATCAGTGTTTGTTACTATAGCTGTTGAAAGCTGAGCTCATTTATTTACATTCCAGCCAATATTTGACGTCTCACTACATATTTGCCACAGCTTTAGTTACCTTTAAGATGACAGTTTTTCAGTTGTTCTGTGTAAGAACCACACAGCTCAAAAAAAGACAGCAATTCTCAAGATCAGAAAAACAGACCTGTATATCAGCTTTGTGATCATTAATGTCCCAGTTAAACCGAGGTACTTTTAATAAGATATTTAACTTAGAAAGGAGAATATTAAAATAAAGCTAATGGACCTGTAAACTTAAGTTTTGCAGGAAAATACAGAATCATTACATTAGGACATATGCGGTTTTCACTAGTCAGGAAAGGGAGGAAAAAACTATAATATGAGAAGTAACTAAAGCACCAGACAAATGCAAAAAGAGCAAAAAAAGTAGGATAAACAACAAATATTAAATGAAGAACATAGAACTGTTCTTACATTACATTATTCCACTCCACACCTGACCTTAAAGCTGATAAACGGTCATTTTAACCTCTACTATAAGTGATGTTATCATCACTCTGACCTTCTTCTCACCTAATTTGACTTTTACCCTGATTCAGGTAAATAAGTGACAGAGATAAAGGGAGGTAATTTTGAGCATGTCTGACACAGAATAAAAGCTGTCAAACATGCCTATACAGGAATCTACTGTCCTGTTCTCCAACTCTTGCCCTGGGTATGATTTCTTCAATGTAAATATCAAAGCATGATGTACTTAAATACAGACTTATGTTGTTTTTATTGCTATTCTCTTCACAACTGAGTTTACGTGAACAACATGAAAACACTGCAAATATGTGGGGACCCTACCTAAACATATATAACATACAACACAGTACAACAATGTTGCTCAAATGTATAGTTTTTTTTTTTGTTTTGTTTTGTTTTTTTTTTTAAATATAATGCTGTTCCATGGTGTAATGGTGATCATTCTGGACTCTGAATCCTGTGACCTGAGTTTGAGTTTCGGTGGAACCTCAGGCTCTTACAGGAGAGGAAGTGATTCCAAAAATTAATTGTATGATTAGAAGTTTTGTGTACATTTTTTGTGTTTGTCAAACAAAGACACAATTATAGCACACATTGCAAAAAAGTCAGTGGGGCTCCATCCTCTATGTGGTTCCATAGTGTAATGGTCAGCACTCTGGACTTTGAATCCAGTGATCTGATTTCGAGTCTCGGTGAAACCTGCAGCTTCCTCATACACCGTTATATGCTTGACAATAACTCAAAGAAAAGAACAAGAACTCCTAACACCCAGGAAAGTAAATACCCTGGCTTTTCCACATGAGATAATTGGAAAAAGCATAATGCAACAGTTTTTCAGGTCCATTTTTTTATGGAATGTCCTTTGCAGTGGACAGGATTTTTTTTCTAAGTAAAGCTGTGAAACTTTTGTACCCTACAGAGGACAAAAATGCATTGCTGGGTCTTAGAATGATATGGAAGACCAGGGTTTGAACAGAAAAGTGACTGGTGGTCTCACTTGAAAGCTCAGTGGAACCTGTGATTTTTAGAGGCATTCTGTCCTAACAAAAGTAGCATCCAAGTGAGTTTAAGTCTCAGTGGAACCTGATGCTCTTGGAAGAATTACATGGGAGGATGAACTAAAGGACCAAATATTACTGTATGGTTAGAAGTTGCAAGTACTGAGGCTGTACCATGTTTTTTTTCCATCTTTGTAAAATAAAGACACAATTATAGCACAAATAGTCTATAAAAAAAGAAAGATAAAAAAAAAGGCTGTTATGTGGTTCCATGGTGTAATGGTCAGCACTCTGAACTATGAATCCAGCTATCCGAGTTCAAGTTGCAGTGGAACCTGTGACTTTCAAGAGTGTTAGTATTTGGTTGTCATTGACTATAAAACAACACCCTTCACATATAAATATTAACAGCATATACCCTCTGGTTGATTGCAGAACATCGGTATGCCTCTTTTTAGTGGTTAGTAAAATAAAGAAGTATTTCTAGAGCAGAGAAAAATCTGTATAGTTCTTCATAAATAATTACTCCTACATGAATATATGGTGTAATGGTCAGCAATCTGGACTCTGAATCTAGCAATCTGAGTTCAAGTCTCGGTGGCACCTATGATTTTTCTAGAGCTTTATTAAATGGTTGACAACAGTTGCAAAACAAGCAGGCATTTACCATTGAAATGTAAATAAGACCTGTATAAACTAGACTGGTAGAGTGGAGAACATCGGTATGTGGTCTTCTACATCTTGGCAAAATAAAGACATATTTCTAGAACATAACAAGAAAAAGTCTGTCTGATTTTTCCTAACTATAAGAATCCATGGAGTAATGGTTCCTGTCTGGTTCTGCATCTTGTGCCCTGGGTATGATTTGTTCAATGCAAATTTCAAGCACTATGTACTTAAATACAGACACATGTTGTTTTCTCTGTCCACATATTTATGAAGTACATAAAATACAGAGAGGCAACTTTCTTATGAAGGACTAAAAAAATTGTATTTATTAAATGTGGCAAGTAAAAAATTAGCAGCATTAATATGATTCCTAACATGATTAGCCAATACACAGTGATTAGAGAAAAAAAAAATCACATCTGATCAGACATAAATGATGATACATTTGTGTTTCTCTACTGTAAACAGATGACTATGACATGTTTGATTATGATTCTGTCTCTTCATTCACCATCTGGTTTGGCCATTGAGGGACATGTGGGACGTCCAGAAGCAGGTAAAAGGTTTTCCCAGTACTCTCGACGAGCCCTACGACAGATTCAGTTTAGTTCATGTTGAAACCCATCTCTTACAAAAACACATACTCTAATCTTGTACACTACTGCCTTGTAACAGTTACAGTAGCTATTTCAAAACAGCTCAGGGTTTAGTTTTCATTGGCAGTGGCTCAACTTTTGTTCCATCTTACCTGGCTCTGACCCAGGGTTTGGTGTGCATCTGCAAACCAGCACCCCACAGCCCATGCTTCTCTGAGGCTGGTGGTAGGAATCCTCTCTCTGCTGCAAGCTCCTCTGATATAGCTCTGATATGGTACGCCTCAAATCCACAGCAGCCACCAATGTAGCGGATCCCAGCATTGTAAGCCTCTCTGGCATATTTATGGACATCCCAGCGAGTCACTACTCTGGGTTCCAGTGCTGACAGCAGAAAAGAACGTTCATATACCCAAGAAGACAAGTCATCACACTGAGCATATGCTGACTGTCATTAGCCTGGCCAACTATCCGGTTTTCTCAGTGTATTCAATACTGAGAAAACAATCTGGAATTGGGTCAATTGCTGTGAAATATGCATGATCTATTCTATACCAACTAATCACAAGTCTGGGGGGTGGGTGTTTCACAATACTTCTTTTTGTCACGAGTCAAAGTCAGTTCCATGTCCGCAAATCTCTTTACAACTGTTGTCGGTTGTTTACTTGATTCAAAAATAAGGACTGAATTACAGATTACACACTGTATTCTTAAATTTCTCTGACAAACGCAACACATCTTATCTGTGATTGGTTTACTTGCTGCCTGTTAGTCCCGCCTTCATATTTGGATTCAAGCCCCATGATTCAAGACAGATTTCTCACTGAGAAAGACAGATGGCTGGCCAGGCTAGACTTTCATAATGGTTACAATAAATGACTAAGAAATACCAAATTAAACTGATTTTATTCTTCATACTTAACAAAAGAAAAGACTAACCAAAGGGATACTCTGGCAGGTCAACGTATCCACCGAGGTTGCATTCAGGAGTGTGGAATCCAAATGGTTGGATCATAAGATGGGCTTTTAGACCAGCTTTCTCTAATCCCTCCTTCATCAGCTTCACTGTTCGGATGCATGTCAAAGGATCCAAGTGGCAATTCACTCCGACAATGTCAGCTCCTACAAATATAAAAAAAACCTGACAATGTTAATACCTTGATGTAATAAGAACAAAAACACATTTCAGAAGGTTGTGGTACCAGCTTTAACCAGTCTGACAGCACACTCTCCAGGTGGGACTCCACTCATGTCTCCTTCAGGGGAAATGCACAGTGTTGCACCCACTGGTTTTCCACTGGTCTTCAGTACCTCCACTGCCCATGCTGCTTCTTCCACATAACGGAAAAACTTAAAGAGAAATATTCCACTGATTAACAGATAACATCATTTTTAGAAGAACTCATCAAGGTGCGAATAAAGTAGAAATCAACCATCCTACAGTCAACAGCTTATCATGTTCTTATCATTTAGCAAATTATTCACATGTTAACGACATAAGGATAAGGTAGATAGACAGGACACCCAAAGTCAATTGACATTTATGTAAGACATAAAAAAGGACTGGAAATTGGGCTAATTATCACATTAGAGAAGTAAATGTTTGTCTGTGACAGTATTAATGAAGACGACTTGTCTGGTGTGTACACAGTCAAATCAAAATATTAAGATTTAAAAAAAGGCTGCAACGCTGAGGAACTGCCTGCCATTTCTCTTTTTTGTTTCAGCTTACAAACACTTAATTGGTGCATGTAGACATAACTTACAGAGTAGATGTACATGCAGATGTAGACATGTACATGTACATGTAGACATAACATACAGTGGTTAAAACTCTTGAAATGACTATAAAAACAGTTTGTGCGAACCATACCTCTGCTATAAAGAAGTCTATGTCCTTCTTAAGGAAGTCATCCATCTGTTTCTTAAAGATAGCCTTGACCTCAGTCTCGTTCTGACTGTTCAGATAACAGGGAGTTTGGGAAACAGCACCTGCGACCAGTGTATCTCCTTCATTGGCGACTTCTCTGGCCAGGTCACAGGCTGCCTCATTGATCTGAGCTCCCTAAATAAAGAACACACTGAAGTCATCCCTAATGTGTGTATTATTTACATCCAGGATCACAGATCTAATGGTGTTATCTCTTATTTGATGCTTCATACTGACTGTGATGTTGGTCACATTGCCGCTGATCTCCAGTTTATCCTCACTGCAGTAGAAGGTGAACGTCTGAAGCACATTGGCTCCTGCTCTGAGGAACTCCCTGTGCAGCTGCCGCACTGACAAAAACACAGAAAACAAAGGAGCCTCTTCTATGAAAACTCACAGATAAGATACACACAGCGCAGAGAGGGTCTTACAGTTGGTTTGTACCTGCTTCAGGATGTTCAACAGCAGCCTCAGGTGTCCAGTGTCCAGCCTTTACATAACCACGTCGTTCTAATTGCAGCACATAACCTCCATCACCTACGACCACTTCTCCAGCGTTCAGTCGCTCCAAGATCCCCTGAAACACACAAATACATACCAAAACTTGAATACGTAAAGCACAATATGTGTAAAGATTCTTAATTTGATTAATATAAACACACAAACCATCATTCCAGAAAATTTAGGACATTTTTCTAAAATGTAAAACAAAATCCTAAATGTGATATCTTAATTAACTTGAATGTTAAATTACTTATAAGCACAAAGACAATATTTTAAGGTGATCACCCCCAAAATCATCTATATTTAATACATATAAACAAAAGTAGATTTTACTTTGTACAAGAAACTCAGACAGACACAAATTTACACAGAAAAGTTTTAACTACTTTATACTATTAAACAAATAAAAAACAGTAGTTTCACTTAAAAGACATATCTCAGTATGAGATGATATAAGTTGTGCTCTCACCGTAATACATTTCTTTCCAATGCCTAACAAAGACAAACACTCAGACCAGCTGAGATGAGTTTATATTACATGTTTAACTGCACTATAATAATACACAACAAAGGTTTCTAGAAATAACCTAAACATAACGCGCTGGCTTTTATGGGGCGCCGAATGTAAAAATTCAGTCACTGTTTAAAGGTGACATTTTGTGAACATTTAGCTCACTTTTCTCACATTTAGCTCATCTTTCTTTAATTTGAGACACAAATTTGTGTAAAACTGCATGTTCTTTAGATTTGTTAAAAATGTGTACAAATGAAAAATAAATCCTAAATCTAAATGTAAATGTTAACTCTAAATCTAAATATTAAATCTAAATCCTAAATCTAAATGTTAAATCTAAATCCTAAATCTAAATCTAAATGTTAAATGTAAATCCTAAATCTAAATGTTAAATCTAAATCTAAATGTTAAATCTAAATCTAAATCCTAAATCTAAATGTTAAATCTAAATCTAAATGTTAAATCTAAATCTAAAGATCTAAGATTTAACATTTAGATTTAGATTTAACATTTAGATTTAGATTTAACATTTAGATTTAGGATTTAGATTTAAGATTTAGATTTAACAATTAGATTTAGGATTTAGATTTAGATTTAACATTTAGATTTAGATTTAACATTTAGATTTAGATTTAGGATTTAGATTTAACATTTAGATTTAGGATTTAGATTTAACATTTAGATTTAGAGTTAACATTTACATTTAGATTTAACATTTAGATTTAGGATTTATTTTTCATTTGTACACATTTTTAACAAATCTAAAGAACATGCAGTTTTACACAAATTTGTGTCTCAAATTAAAGAAAGATGAGCTAAATGTGAGAAAAGTGAGCTAAATGTTCACAAAATGACACCTTTAAACAGTGACTGAATTTTTACATTCGGCGCCCCATAGGCTTTTATGGCATCTTTTCTGCCATTTTAACCAAAAATATAAATCTTTTCAGCAACATGTATCATTACTAATGCATACAATGGAGGTAAGTACAGCTTTGTTTATAGACTGTAGCACTTCAAACACAGTTGTAAGTGCATTAATAAGCAACCAACGCATGCATGTCAGTGCAGAGACACACAGCAGACACATGTAACAACCATCCCAGTCATACACTCGACAAGAACCATGCATTAACCCCCGGATGTCATCTGTGCTACACTTGTACACAGCCTGCAGGCCTCCGCCCGACATGAGGAGCGGTGTGTTAAACATTAGAAGAGATAATCCCAGTGAAACACAGACAGGTTTTTGGTGTGTGGTTCTGCTCTTACCTTTCCTCTGCTCCCCATCATACACAGGTTTCACCCGTAAAGTTCAACTGAAAGTCCGTATGCAAGGCAGAAAACAGTCCGACAGACCTTTGCTCCAGAAGGATCTGCAGCTTTAAGAGACGGCTGAAGATGGCTGGACCCACGGTCCAATCCACTGCGCGCGCCCACAGTACTCCAGCCCCAGCTCTCACAACTGGTGGGTAGTGACCCAGAAGTGACCCGCGCAAAGTGTGTGGTTCTAAGATAAGTAAGTGTGTAAATAAAGAAAATGTGTAAATAAATAAATAAATGTTCTCGCTTTAAACACAATCTGATGTAAGATACGATAATGCAGTGGTTTTCAACCTTGGGGTCGGGATCCCACGTGGGGTCGCCTGGAATTCAAATGGGGGTCGCCTGAAATTTCTAGTAATTTATAAAAAAACAAACAAACAAACAAAAAAAACCTTACTGATAAAAATGTACATTATATAGTCTAAACATTGTCTAAAATTAATGTTTATTTGCATCATAGTATAGCAAACTATTACATGGTCAAAAACTCATTAATTTTAGTAAATAAAATGTCTCCGTTTTGAATGTGTGGAGTCGCCTGAAATTTCTAATAATTCATTAAAAAAAAAACAAAAAAAACTTATTAATAAAAAATTTACATTATATAGTCTAAATATTGCCTAAAATTAACATTTATTTGCAACATATTATAGCAAACTAGAACATGATCAAAAACAAATTAATTTTAGTAAACAAAATGTCTCTGTTTTGAATGTCTGGGGTCGCCTGAAATTTCTGATAATTAATTTAAAAAAATTTAAAAATTAAAACTTTCTAATAAAAATTTACATGATATAGTCTAAATGTTGTCTAAAATTAACATTTATTTGTAACATAGTAGAGCAAACTATTACATGATCAAAAACAAATTAACCCCCCCCCCACCCCCACCCAAAAAAAAAAAAAAAAAATTCTCCATTTTGAATGTCTGGGGTCGCCTGAAATTTGTGATGTTAAAATGGGGTCACGAGCCAAAAAAGGTTGCGATAATGCCTTTACTGTCCCACAACGGGGAAATTTGCATTTTACAAAAGCAAAACAGTACAGAACAGAAAATCGTGCACTCACACCAAATAAGAGAGATTAAAATAAACAAATAAACAAACAAACAAATAAATGAACATCTAAGTCAATGTCTGTCTGATGTGAGACATTTTGACAGCCACACATTAAACACTGTATACAGTCTTTGGGTAAAGGATTCCAAAAATCTATTTTTATGGCTCAAAGTTGTGAATTTTACTGCTGGAGTTTAGAAGGTTCCTTCATCTGGTTCAATGGTGTAATGATCATCACTCTGTACTCTGAATCTGGTGTTCTCACTTCAAATGTCAGTGGAACCTATGTTTTTTGGAGGCATTCTGTCCTGACAAGAGTAGCATTTGAACAAATTTCAGTGGAAACTGAAGCTCTTGGAAGAATTATATGGGAAGATGTGTCACTAAATATTACTGTATTTTTAGAAGTTACGATTACTGAGGCTGTACCATTTTTTTTTCATCTTTGTGAAATAAAGACACAATTTTAGCACAAAAAAGTCAGTGTGGTTTCATCCATCATATGGTGAAATGGTCAGCGCTCTGGACACTGAATCCAGTGATCTGAGTTCTAATCTTGGTGGAACCTCAGGATAATAAAACAGATACTGTGAGTTAACATACTGCATGTATTAGGATGAAAGTGATGTTGTTCTACATTGCATTTGTATATATAAGTTATTTATTATTGTGTGACGCTGTGCTCTCTTTGGCTGACATTCTGTGATGCTGTGGTCACATTAGCTGATGTTCTGTGACGCTGCGCTCTCATTGGCTGGTGTTCCGTGACGCTGCGCTCTCATTGGCTGATTTTCTGTGACGCTGCGCTCTCATTGGCTGGCATTCTGTGACGCTACACTCTCATTGGGTGGCGTTCTGTGATGCTGCGCTCTCATTGGCTGGCGTTCTGTGACGCTGCGCTCTCATTGGCTGGCGTTCTGTGACACTGCGCTCTCATTGGCTGGCGTTCCGTGATGCTGCACTCTCATTGGCTGATGTTCTGTGACACTGCGCTCTCATTTGCTGGCGTTTTATGACGCTGCGCTCTCATTGGCTGCTCAAAACAAATAAATGAATGCATGAATAAAAGCCTGTTTTGTTTAAAATCATGGCTTCCTGGTGCTTTTTAAGGCTAAAAACTCAAAAAAAACTCTGTTCTTGGTAATTTGCAAATGCCAATGTTCCTCTGACTTTAATAAAAGAAGCCTCAAATCATCGCAACTTTCACCGCAATTTTTTTGGAAAAGCTGCCACAAAATCAGGCATTTCAGGCCGCAACAATAAAAAAAAAAATCCCGTGAAATCCTGGAAAGACTGGTTAAGTATATGAATGAATGAAGTATTATTGAGGCTTTGTGTCTAACACCTTGGGGTTTAGTTTGATGAGTTTCCATTCCTTAATAGAAGGATACCGTTCAAAGCCTAAATTTGGTGGAACCTGTGTGTTTTCTTGTCTCCTGACAAGAGTAGCTTTATTTCCAACTATGTCCAGAGTCTGTCACTACACAAAGGTTCACCACATAGAAAAGTATTTACTTGAAATAAAAGAGTCGTCCCTACTATAATCCCTCTTCTAGACTCAACTTTCCAATGATGACATCTACATCTTTGTAACATACAGACACCCTAAGTGAATAAATAATTAGAAACTCAGTCTGATTGTTCAAACCAATGTATAAGTTAAAATGTGGTTCCATGGTGTAATGGTCAGCACTCTGGACTTGGAATCCAGTGATCTGAGTTCAAGCCTTGGTGGAACCTCAATGTCCTACAGGAAAGGAAGACATACCAACAATCCATTGTATGTTTTAAAAGTATGAGTTTTCATCACTCCGAATCTAATGTTCTCACTTCAATGATCAGTGGAACTTATGTTTTTTAGAAGCATTCTATCCTGTCAAGAGTAGCATTATTTTCAGGTATTATTATAGAGCCAGAATTAGTCAGTACACAAAGGTTCGCCACTACAGAAATGTTTTTGCTGTAAATAAAGGAGTTATCTCAATGATAATCTTCTCTGTTAGACTCAATCACAGAACTTTGCAGTGATGACTTTTACGTCTTAGTAAAATACAGACACACTAAGAGAATAAAACATTAGTAAGTCAGTCGACTTTTTTAAACCAAATTGTAGCTCTGTGTGTGGTTCTGTGATGTAATGGTCAGCGCTCTGGACTCTGAACCCAATGATCTGAGTTCAAGTCTTGGTGGAACCTGAAGAATTATAAGAGAGGTCATGTCACCAAATATCGCTGGTTAGAAGTTGTGAGTACTGAAGGGGCACAAAATTTCTTACCATCTTTGTAAAATTAAAAGCACAATTATAGGACAAATTTAAAAAAAGTCAGTGCAAGTGGTTCCATAGTGTAATGGTCAACACTCAGGACTTTCAATCTAGTGAGTTCAAGTGTCGGTGGAACTGAAGAACACTAAGACAAACACTGTAAGTCAAGCATTGCAATTCAGGAGACCTTACAGATTCTGGATGTGAAAGGAAGGATGTATAACATGTTGGGATTTGTATTACTGCTATATTGACTGTCCTTCATCTTATCTCTATTTCCTAAGTGTAAGTGCTCCATACTCCTTAGCAATCCAAGTAAAGAGTTTTGGTGGAACCTGTAGCTCTTGAAAGGTCTTAGTAAAATAAAAGCATAATTAAACAAACATTAAAAGTCAGTAAAGTTACATCATACCAGTGACCATTTACATTTGTGGTTTCATGGTGTAATGGTCAGCACTTTGGACTTTGAATCCGGTGATCCAAGTTCAAGTCTTGATGGAACCTATAGCTTCCTTGAAAGCTAGTACATGGTACAACTGTTAAGAAAAAAAAAACAACCTCTGAATATAATCCCCGGTTAACAATATGTCAGTATATTGACTTTCTACACATAGTAAAATAAAGACATACTTCTGGAAAAAAAAAAAAGAAGAATTTTATATGATTTGATTAAATAATCCTTGATGATTTTAATGTGGGGGCACTGATTTTTTTTTCATCTTTGTAAAATAAAGGCACAACTGTAGCACAAATTTGATAAAAGGTTGACACTGTACTCTGAATCTGGTGAATACTCTGAATCCGGTGGTCTCACTTCAGAGATCAGTGGAATTTATGTGTGTTCTTGTCTCTTAACATGAGTAGCTTTATTGAAATAAAAGGGTCATTTCAACTATTATCCCTCTGCTAAATTCAATCATAGAACTTTGCAGTGATTAATATTGCATCTTAGTAAAATACAGAGAACACCAAGAGAATAAACCATTAGAAAGGCAGTCTTATCAAGACAAAGCATTCCTTGATCTGTGGTGTAATGGTCAGCACTCTGGACTTTGAATCCAGTGATCTGAGTTCAAATCCCAATGGAACTTATGGTTTTCCACAGTATTAGTACATGCTTGATATGGCAAAAAATGAAATCGATAATGCCCTCCTTCAAACATAAGTAACCACTAGAAAAAAATCCACCCTTATGATTCTTTATAACAAACTACTTTTCTGTTGTTATGTGGTTCCATGGTGTAAAGGTCAGCACTCTGGACTAGAGTTCAAGTCTCAGTGGAACCTTATAATAGTAAGACCAACACCATTAGAAAAGCACTACAATACGCTGAATGAATTGAATGAATTGCTATTTATTGTCATTTGACAGCACAGAGTACATCAAACAAGATTGCGATTGATGATTAGGGACATCGGGCCGCCACAACTGGTGCGCTGCCACAGAACCCTTTCCTTCGAAATTTGCAGTGAAGAACACAGGATAATGCAAAGCACAAATATAAGACATCATACAGATCTCACACGGTACACCTGGACACATGCTGGTACTTTTTCATGGATTTGATAGGATTTCGGGGGATAGGGTGAAAAAAAACAGGGTTTGAGAGCAAGACAATATTTGGAGTTGGGAAGGAGAGAATGTGTGTGTGTTGTGCCTTTGTCTTTGGAATGTGTGCAAGATAAGAGACACCAGTGGGTCAGTCTGTCAGGAGACCTACAGGAGACCCAATAGATTCTGAATGTGAACTAGTGTTTAACATGTTGGAGGGAATGTGGTAATAATTTGTCATTCCTTAGGCAGAGATGCATATCACCTGAAACCACATTTCCAAGCCTCTGTGTGGACCATGGAGTAAAGGAGTCATATCTGAGGAAATCTATCTGTCTGTATAAGCTATTGGTAATTTCAGATGTTAGTCGTGTACTGCATTTAGCCCAACTGTATGAAAACACATATGATCCAACAATCCAAGCTTTCCATAGAACTTTACATCCTCCCAGACCATATGAAGTAGAAATTGTTGAAAGGGTATTGTGGAATCTTTTGGTATCATCAGCACAATCTACTTCAAGTTTGACATGTTAAAGAAGTGTTTATACAGTAAAATGGTCCATATAAGAGTATTTTAGTTTTTTGAATTGATGTTATTGCTACACCATTATAAATGCTGCATTTTACCATAGCAGATGTTCAAGACTGAGATCATTTGAGCAACTTAAATATAATGTGTGATTATTTAATGTACAGTAATGCATCACGTCCAATAAAATCATCATACATTTGTATTTTCTACCGCTGTGGTGTGTCCTGAACTGACTGATAAACTATGACTGACAAACTCAAGAGATGGTGACACATTAACAGCTTTCATCCTTTCTCACCGTAGCTAACCTCTCTTTTACCCATTTTCAAGTAAATAAGTGATAGAAATCAAGGTAATACATGAGAAAATTTGTATGTTTGTCAAGGTGTCACTGTAACAGTTGGTGAATGAGTCTGTCTGTATTTCCTTATAGTTCATATCTGTGTGTACATAAAAAAAAAAAATAATAATGTCTGAGAAATGCTTTGGCACTGAATGAATTTCTTATTGTAACTTTATTTTCAAATGCATGTAATACCTTTAAAATATGATTTTATATTGATTTTAAAAGTCAGCAGTCTAAGAAATAATTATGAAATGTAGTTTATTAAATGTAATACATAAAATCTTAACCGATCTGATAACCAGTATGATCAAAGTTCAGTTCTATTGTTCCTGTAAGAAAATTCAACCGACCCAAGGAGCAGTAGGCTATCACTGAAGACCAGGTGCAGGTCTTGGCAAGTATCTTGATCAAGGACACTGACAGTAGAATTAACATACCATGCATGTTTTCGACATGTTTTCATGGCAGGGAGAACATGCAAACTTCATACAGGCCGTAAGTCACAGATTCAACTATGGATGTTTTAATGAACAACTGTATTATTTGGCCCTAACATCTGAAAAAACTAATGAAATAATGTTCGTTGGTGCAGAATACTGAATACAGATGATTATGATTGTCGTTGTTCATGATTCTGTCTCTTCATTCATCATCTGGTTTGGCCATTGAAGGACATGTGGGACGTCCAGAAGCAGGCAAAAGGTTTTCCCAGTACTCTCGACGAGCCCTACAGCAGATTCAGATGTTCAGCACAGGGTTTAGTTTTCATTGGCAGTGGCTCAACTTTTGTTCCATCTTACCTGGCTCTGACCCAGGGTTTGGTGTGCATCTGCAGACCAGCACCCCACAGTCCATGCTTCTCTGAGGCTGGTGGTAGGAATCCTCTCTCTGCAGCAAGCTCCTCTGATATAGCTCTGATATGGTATGTTTCAAATCCGCAGCAGCCACCAATATATCGAATCCCAGCATTGTAAGCCTCTCTGGCGTATTTATGAACATCCCAGCGAGTCATTGCTCTGGCCTCCAAAGCTGACAACAGAGAAAAATGTACAAAGACAGAAAGACAAAAAAATACATCTGTGGTCATTCTGATAAATACCAAATATAGTTAGCCAATGAATGTTACTCTGAATTCTTATACACTAACCAAATGGGAACTCTGGTAGACTGAGATATCCACTGTGGTTGCATTCAGGTGTATGAAAACCAAGTGGTTGGATCATGAGATGGGCTTTTAGACCAGCTTTCTCTAATCCCTCCTTCATCAGCTTCACTGTTCGGATGCATGTCAAAGGATCCAAGTGGCAATTTACTCCGACAATGTCAGCTCCTACAAAAAAACAAAAAACAAAGTTAATCCATTGATTTTTAGTAACAATAAAAACACATTTCAGAAGGTTGTGGTACCAGCTTTGACCAGTCTGACAGCACACTCTCCGGGGGGGACTCCACTCATGTCTCCTTCAGGGGAAATGCACAGTGTTGCACCCACTGGTTTTCCACTGGTCTTCAGTACCTCCACTGCCCACACTGCCTCTTCCACATAAGAAAAGAACTACAAGAGAAATATTTCAATGTTTGATATAAACTCTAAAGATGAGAAAAATATATCTTGCACCTTGTGGCTACAACTCAACAGTGCTATCACCTCTGCCATAAAGAAGTCTATGTCCTTCTTAAGGAAGTCATCCATCTGTTTCTTAAAGATAGCCTTGACCTCAGTCTCGTTCTGACTGTTCAGATAACAGGGAGTTTGGGAAACGCCACCTGCGACCAGTCCATCTCCTTCATTGGCGACTTCTCTGGCCAGGTCACAGGCTGCCTCATTGATCTGAGCTCCCTGAATAAAGAACACACCGAAGTCATCCCTAATGTGTGTATTATTTACATCCAGGATCACAGATCTAATGGTGTTATCTCTTATTTGATGCTTCACACTGACTGTGATGTTGGTCACATTGCCGCTGATCTCCAGTTTATCCTCACTGCAGTAGAAGGTGAACGTCTGAAGCACATTGGCTCCTGCTCTGAGGAACTCCCTGTGCAGCTGCCGCACTGACAAAAACACAGAAAACAAAGGAGCCTCTTCTATGAAAACTCACAGATAAGATACACACAGCGCAGAGAGGGTCTTACAGTTGGTTTGTACCTGCTTCAGGATGTTCAACAGCAGCCTCAGGTGTCCAATGTCCAGCCTTTACATAACCACGTCGTTCTAATTGCAGCACATAACCTCCATCACCTACGACCACTTCTCCAGCGTTCAGTCGCTCCAAGATCCCCTGAAACACACAAATACATACCAAAACTTGAACACGTAAAGCATTATATGTGTAAAGATTCTTAATTTGATTAATATAAACACACAAACCATCATTCCAGAAAATTTAGGAAATTTTTCTAAAATGCAAAAAAATGCCTAAAATCTGATTTCTTTAATTAAATTGAATGTTAAATTACTTATAAGCACAAAGACAAGATTTTAAGGTTATCACCCCAAAACTCATCTGTATTTAACAAATGTAAACAAATGTAGATTTTACTTTGTACACCAAACTCAGACAGACACAAAATTACACTGAAAAGTTTTAATTCAGTTATACCTTATACTGTCAGTCAGTTCAAAGAGAACTAATTGATGCAAAGAGGGACCACAGCATTTGCAATGTCTGAGGAAACTTATACACAATCATGTTGACCAAACCATAATGACTATGTTTTATTGTGCTTTTATCAAATCATTTCTTTAGTGTTATGGTTTGGTTAGTCAACATTAAACAAAGAAAACTCTAGATCAAATATTAAATATTCTAATCATCTTCTTGGTGAGTCACAGCTGAGTCCAGCGTCCCTGTACATTGGGCATGTTCAGAAGATAGAAACCTCCATTTTAAATGATGACTCCCACCCTTTGCACTACCACCTTCAACTTCTTCCCTCCAAACAGAGGTTTGTATTCCCATGATGTAAGGCACAACAGTTCAAATACTGTTTCTGCTGCTACAGAAACCCTGCGGTGGTTTGGACTTCTTTATTACCCCGCCCCCCCAAAGGGGAGGCAAGAGATATTGTTTTTGGTTCTGTTTGTTTGTTTTGTTGTTTCTTTGTTAACACTCAAGCAGCAAAACTATTGTTTGAAGTCATACCAAATTGGGTTTATAGATTCCCAGTGACCCAGAATAGATGTCATTACATTTTGGGCAAAGTAGGTCAAAGTTTGCATGTTTTATGGATTTTTTAAAATCTTTTTTTTTCTCCCATTTACTTATAATGGGCAAAATTTCAAATGTCTATAAAAACATCAATTTTGTTTCGATTTACTTCAAACTTGGTACATATATAGAGGCAATTAATATGCTGGCATCAGCACACATATAGATATGATGAGATAAGCTGGATCGATGCCAAAATAAGTTACAAAACATTTGAGGGGTGGGGTTTGTTGTGCCTGGTACCTCGTGTTGGGAATTAAACTTATTTTTATTTGATTTTTAACTTCTTCAAACTTTTTTTCACCTACATCTTAGTCCAGAGATTTATTTATATCTTTTACCACTATCATTGTTTTATTGACCCATCTCTGTCTTATCTTTAACGTCCTTACTGGTGGAACTCTGCAAAACAAATCTACCTACAGGTGTAAATAAAGTAACCTGAACCTGAACCTAAAGAATATTTCACAAAATTACAAATAATTTAGGTTGTTCATCATCTGTGGTACATTATACTCTGAAAAGAGTCCAGGAAAATCTTGATGCAAAAACACTAACGGTTAAATCAATGTTTAATGTGTGTGACCTTAAAGCACACAACAGTCTCTCGTCCTCAGGATTTTGATAAGCAGTTGTCATTGTGTATAGTAATGTAACCTATAACTGTATTACACAAGTCCTTTATCAATTCTTTGAAGTGAGTATTCATTAAACTTCTGTGGACCTGAGTTCAGATGGACTGAAGGACAGCTGGAATGTGCAGTTGTCACACGAGTCCTCTGTTCAGCTTGTTTTCATCAAAAACAGATGAGAAGAAACCATCCAGACTGTTATCAGAACAATGTGCACGAGCAGCATCTGTAATAGTTTGGAGTTGCATTGGTGTGTGTGATGGTCTGGGGGTGCATCAGTGCCCACATGTCTGACCTGTGTATGTGTGAAGGAACCATCAAGTCAAGTCTTGCATACAGTAAGAAAAAATACAGAAAAATCACATTAGCAAAAATAACTGTGATATTTGTATTCTTCTCACCAACTGGCTGAATGTGAATAAATCTAAATTTATAAAATATGATTAATTGGGTCAGTGAAAACACTAAAAACATTTTATTTGCACTTTTGTTTGTTAAATAAAGATGAGTGAATTAAGAATTACAGACGTTAGTTTTTTCATTACATTTAAACAAATGTCCCAGCTTCTCTCAAAGTGTTTTTTTTTTTTTTTTTTAAACAAATGCTTTAACAACATACCTTCTTTCTAGGCTGAAGATTGTGGCAGGTTTACTTGAAAAACAGGAAACTTGATTTGAGATACTGGAATGTGCATGCAAGTAAATATTATCTAGACTCTGAATTTGACTACTATTACCTACTGTTTAGCCTGGAACACAATTCAGAATAGCTAATATATTACAGTGTTAATTCATAACTTTTATAACTATTATGTAACCTAACCATTAACAAATACAGACCATTCCCCTGACAGAATCTTGGATCCAAATATTTATCCAAATGTGGCTGATACAACATATAGCTGGCAAATTAATAACTATGATGACAAAGTTTTTCCTTTCTTTGATTATAGCTCAAAATATAATACGCATTGTTAACATCTACAACTGCTTTTTGCTTACCCTTTTTTTGTTTTCCATTGCAGACAGGTCTCAAATATAACTTAAAATCAGAGCTCCAGAGAAAAGTAGCTGTACAGAGATCACAGACTTAAAAACTCCATTTCCTGGGTGGGGAGGGGTGGGACCTAGTCTCACCTTACAGGCCATACCCATCCATTGGTCCAACCATATAGACAGTAGCCTGGAAGAAGGCTGGTCCAGAATTTTAATGTCAGTTAAAGATTTATTTACAGAAAATTAGATCCGAAGAGTTTTTCATTAGAATGTTTAAGATATCACCTTTTCTGTAAAATGTATTTCTTAGATTAAATAAATGGAATTGAAATAACCCCAGAGCATAGAAAAAGTATTCA